>NC_065511.1:3132320-3133345 GCF_006386435.1 Epinephelus moara
CCCCCCGCCCCCTACCTATACTCATTCAATCCCAAACATGCCATTAACTCACAGAACATTGACATTATAACAGAACATTTACTGCAGGGTCGCTACAATAGATATATATGTGTATATATACATGTATGTATATATATACACATACAGTGCTTAATTTGAGCCGGAACGTACTGGAACGCAAACCAGGATCTTTTCAGAAAAGGCCCTGGTGCGTTCTGGAACTATTTTGCATGGGTCTAGAACTTTTCGCATCTAAGAACTACATACAGTATTGTATTGGCTGATGTCACTAGTGTTGCAGGGTATACTGGTAATGGTAGACCGCGGTACTAAAACTCCACAGTAGCCTACATATGATAGTTCAAAGTCCTATCGCAAGAGAGTGAGTGTCCATGCGCCGTCCCGGCGCGCGCTGGTCAATAATGGCGCGCGCTGGTCAATAATGGCGCGCGCTGGTCACCTGGCACTCAATATGCTGCTGTAGTTTTTTTTGTTTTCCAGACATGTGAGTATCTTTGAGCAGTGAAAGTTATTATTTATTTCTTTTTACTTGGTGATTTGTTTTCCACAGAGCTCTACGTGTGAGCATTTTACTCACATTTGCGACTAAAAATAGTTTTGTGCGAGCAAAATAAATCATTCAGCAGGCTGTATGAGTACAGATTTCAACCAGCAGCAGAAACAAAAGGCAAATGCTGCAGGTTGTGGTTGAACAGGGGTCACAGACAGGATACGGTGGCCATAGTGCTCCGCGCCGCAACATAACGGCTTACCAGCGACAGAGAAGTCCGACTTCAGGTCCAGTAATTTCCTCTTTCGTTGGTGTCATGACTGCCCAGTAGCACCTGGACAACTGAGCCGTGGCGGCACACAGGTATGTGGCGTGTCAGAGGAGAAACGAGCCGTTCACATTTCTCTCTTTGTGGCAGGTAACGGCCCACAAACCTCACCGCACTTTAGGGACTGTTCTTTACTTATGAAGGGACTGTTCTTTACTTGTCAGGGGAGGAGGGTGGCTGGTTGAT
>NC_065511.1:3133376-3178863 GCF_006386435.1 Epinephelus moara
GGTATGTACTTGGAAACACGTCTAACATGCTAACGCATCTAAAGCGACACCACCCGAGTTTGAACGTTAACCGGCACGACTAGAAAAAGCAATCTGGTGCAAACTACGATATCGTCATCGTTTAAAAAGAAAGAGCGTTTCCCTGACCATCGCGCTAAAGAAATAATCAACGCCATTGGAGTTGAGTAAAATTGTTTGAGCTGCACTTTAGATGTAAGCATGTTTTGTTTACTGCACTTTAACAAAGTGTGAAAGCTAAGTAAGTTCCTAGTAAAACTGAATCTGAGCAGGCTTTAAAGCTGACCAACTGCACTACACATTTTATTTTAATTGAGTAAAACTGTTAAAGCAGAAATGTATATTTTTATTTTTCATTCACAAAATGTGTTAAAAAAACAGCAGGATTTTATTTTTCACTTTTATATTTCTATTTTCATTCAAACAATGTGCAAAAGCAGGATTTTATATATATATTTGTTTCATTCAAAAATTGTGTAAAAAGAGTTAACTGCTGTGGTGGTATGTTTTAATAAGGTTACCAATAAGTAAAAGATATTTAATAGTTGTCTATTTTTTTCATTACTGTACCGAAAAAAAACGAACCGTAACTTGTGTACCGAGGTACGTACCGAACCGAGATTTTTGTGTACCGTTAACACCCCTACTCAGAACCGTGATACTTTCACTGGTATCGTACCGTGGGTCCCAATTTTGGTACCGTGACAACACTAGATGTCACAACCATTCCATTCAGAGTCGCGCAGTGAGGCGGCTTGGGTGCCGCTTAAAAAAGTGTTCCCCCACTTTTGGGAGTGGGGGAACACTGCTCTCTCAGAGGCCCAAAGTGTTCCCCTACTTCTAATTTTACAAATTAAGCACTGTATATATACACACACACACACACACACACACACACATATATATATATATATATATATACACATATATATATATATTGTGTATTGTTTTTCGGCACTACCTTGTTCTCTATAGCTGATGTAACGTGAATTACTCCTGTGTGGGATCACTAAAGTTCTTATCTTAGCCATCTGAGAAGATCAAATTTTGGTGCCTAACTGTTTCCCAAGTATATTAGTGCTTGTGTGAATGAATAAACGAGAGGCATTAACGTAAATTTCTTTGTAGAAAGGCGCTTTAAGAAATTAAGTCCATTTACTTGTATTAGTTTACAGCGCAGCCTTGCCACATCCAATATGGTGGCGACGTTGACGTACGGTTCAGCGCTCCATGCGGTGTCTACGTATGTCTATGGTCACGTGACTCATGTAGACCTCGGATAGTTCCCGGAAGTTACTGGCGGGCCGTTTAAATACATAATACTGAGAGACAGAACTCCGATTTTTTTTGTAAGTAGCTGTCAATAACTACATTGATTTATAATATATGTGTAGCACGCCATAAACAGTTACATCTTTATGTTGTTTTTTAAAGTAAAATGTGCTAATATTTGAGGATTAGTGTTAGTTTACTACGGTTAGGTAAGACTCTATTAATCCCAACCTTGTAAATTCACGTTACAGCAGCTTAATACACATGATGTGTAGTATTTTTACTGTAAAAATATAGGAATGTATAGATATCCCCCAGGAAGTGGCAAAATATTGCACACAGGAATATTACACAGTATGTTACGGAAGCCCATTGCATTCACTGGATAAAAAAAAATTAGACACCTTATCTCGTAATTACGAGAAAAGATCTCGTAATTATGAGATCAGGATCTCGTAATTGTGAGAAAAGATCTCGTAATTACGAGATCAGGAAAGGTGCCACATTAGCCACTGCTTCGCTCAGAATCACATACTGCACATCCACAAAGGGGGGTCGGAACTACTGTAACCAGCTGCCACTCGGGTGGTGCCATCTTGACTATATCCCATACCTTTATTATAATGTGTATATATTGTAAATTACGACGGACTATTACACTAAGCAAGGACAACAGTGCACACCGTATATATTTTGATCTATTTCATACTTCAGATTTATATTGTTTGGCGTTAATTGGTGACAGAAAAGAACAAATTTCAATCTGCAGGGAAACGCGTGTCCTTACTGTGCATATTGAATCTTGAATCTATGTTTTATGAAGACCCTGTGTGCGCTCAGAGCTGTGGCACAAGTTACACACCGAAATCTGGCGGAAGAAAAATAATAATAAGATGAAAAATAAGTTGGCTGTGTGTGACTTATGCGCTGATGAAGTGGTGGGTGATCGATGTGCCTGACATCGATTGATTTAGTTTCAGCACCACGGTGGTGGCCAGCTCCTGTTAAGATATAAACAGAATGAAAGCGGACAAGGTAATTACAGAACTTGATATAAACAGAATGAAAGCGGACAAGGTAATTACAGAACTTGTTTTGAGAAATAGCTTTCAAATTCAGGGCTCAACAATAACGATTGCCCGATTGCCCGGGGCAAGTAAAACTCAAGGTCGGGCATGTAAACTTACAACTCACTTGCCCGATTGGGCAAGTTGCTAAAAATAGTAAAAGTTAATAACTAATTGATAAAATAAATGTATTTTAAAACGTGCTCCTTCGGCTCTGATGCAGCGGTCTCGGGAACTGCCCATTGGTTCGACAGCCCATTGGTTCGACATCCCATTGTTCCGACCATATTAAACTCATTGTTCCGAAGTCCGTTCCGAAATCATCATGATGCCCTGTGGTTAAGGTCTGGTTAGGTTTAGGCACAAAAACCACTTGGTTAGGGTCAGGAAAAGATCATGGTGTGGGTTAAAATGAAAAAGAAAGTGACAAACACATAAGCCGTGAGCCTGCTCCGCCTCAAGCCGGTCGCGGCGCACCATACGCCCGCCGCGAGCCGTTCAGCACCGCGGACAGTCGGACTAATGGGATGTCGAACCAATGGGCTGTCGAACCAATGACATGGACCCGCGGTCTCTCTGCCTGAAGTCACAGGCACACGCTGTGTAACAATGTCCTGCCCACAGCCCCCATTGATATTATTTTGCATGACGGACGCTTCATATAATAACATAACAATATACTATTTATGGAGTTATGTCATCGTGTCATTTCTGTCTCTACATGGTCACGCGTTAACAATTCTCCTCTGCTCTCTGTATCGAGCACGGCGGAGTTCCGCCACACACACAGGTGAGCAAGCTAGAGTGTGGCTCAGGCCGCATTTTCCTGACCAAACCTGACCCCGAGCCCGGTGCAGTTTGTCAGCTGACAAAGTTATTGTTATGGACAGTGTGTAGCCTAAATAACCATCAACAGACTGCTGTTACGCACAGACTAGCACAGCACTCATGCTGAGCTTGTGTTGCGTTCAGGCGTTGTCACGTAAATAACAACTTCTAGCACTTAAATAGGTCTTAGCACAAAACAGCAGAATGTCAAGTGACTTTTTACTTTTATTATATTCAATACAATTGTATTTTCCTAAATCTTGAGACACCTCATATGTAAGCTATACAGACATTTCACCTGCTCATACTGTGCACACATGTACTGTATGTACTTAGTCCTAAAGAGCCCTTCTGGTGCCAGTAGATACACAGAAACATCCCAGCAGGCTGTGCTTTGCAAGCATACAAAAAAGTTTCACGCATGTGAAAATTATTTTTCATGCGTGTGCTTCACCTCCGCTGCTACAACTCCATCCTAGGGGAAACACTGTTGTGTGCCTTTTCTGTCACCAATTAATGGCAAACAATATAAATCTGAAGTATAAAAAAGATCAAAATATATACGGTGCGCACTGTTTTAATATCTCCTTGCTCATTATTAATGTGCCTGCTGCGGCTGGATTTGTGAGCGTTTGGTCGCTAAGAAGACTGTTAAGAGTGGGTCAGCTCGATCTTACAACTCCTTAGAGAAAGATCTTCTTAAGCAAGAGCGATCTGGGAAACGCGGCCATTATCATGTCAACATACAGGGAAAATGTGTCCAGAGTTTATGACATTTACCAGGAGAGCTAGAGCCATTTGACTAAAGCTGATGTTATTACTGCTGTAACATGGTGTTATTAGGCCAAATACTACATTTCTAACAGTGTCTGAGCTGATTTATTGACACAGCATGCTTGTAGGCTGCTGTAACGTTAGGTTTACAGAGGAAATAACGGGATGTGACTTAATCATGTGAAAATATTGTTAGTGAAACAGAAACAAGCGTTAGTTAGGGGACAAGAGCCAAGAGTCACAAAGACTCACGTAGGCTATGTTAAAAGTTACTTACAACCGGTGTATTTACTGTAGGTTATGTGTCCGGGGTCCTTCGCCTGTGGAACGAGTAACATGACCAGTAACTTGTCCCCAAACGAACCCATGTTTCTGTTAGGCCTATGTGTTTCACTAACGTTCTTTATGTAGCCTATTATGAAGGATGTCAGGCTGGCCAATCAGTGGCAGAGCTGGGCCCAGAGTCACAAACAGTGCATTTTGACTGACACACAACCAAATCGTCAGAACACCGACACGCTGCCGGTTCCCGAACCTAATTAAATAGGCTACTTACAACGGCATGAAAGACAATCTGACGTTCTGTTTGTTGTTGGTTATTTCTTTAAAAAAATACGACTTTATTCTCGTAATATTATGACTTCAATCTCATTAAATAACGACTTTAATCTCATAATTCTACTTTATTCTAGTAGCCTAATATTATGACTTTTTCTCATTTATGACTTTTCCCAGCAAGCATTTTTTGGTTTGAAAAATGTCTAATAGCTGTCTACATGAAGACCTGACGTCTAGGCTAAATCACAGCTGAATTTGGCTGTCAGTGAAAATTTGGTAGACATCTAACCATAGCCAAAGTACAGACGTCAACAATTACACGTCTAATCAACGACTACATGTATATGACTAATAGATGTCAAAATTATGTCTAGGCTAAATCACGGCTGAATATGGGCTGTCAGTGAAAATTTGGTAGACGTCTAACCATAGCCCAAATACAGATGTCATCAATTATACGTCTAATCAACAACTACATGTATATGTCTAATATATGTTGGGATTCACAGGACCACAGATGATTTATCATTTGGTAAAATCATCACTGATTTCAAGGCTTTTTCCTCTGCATGCTCTTTGTCTTCAAACAAAGAGAGCTAGGTGGCACCCATCTCCACAGGAGGTCTCACCTCACACCTCAGTGAGACTCAAGTCCCAAAATTTGATTGGACAAGACCTTTTACAGTGACATGTGACTCTGTGATGTCACAGGCCTTTTGTACAAGATCAGCTCCTTTCCACAGAACTTGCTCTTCTCTGCTCCAACTGTGGAGCAGTGCTTTTCTTGCTCGAGCTGTTGAACAGCTCACACCTCTTCCCGTTTGGGCCTAGAAAGCAGAGGCCCAAACCCCTGCTCCATAGCCCAAACCACTAAAGGGAGGGCAACTGATCACAGACTCTCTGGCAAACACAAGGTTTGCAAACTGGCTTTCCAGCAACAAGGGACTAAGTGAGTTAGCACCCAGCGTCTAACTCTGCAAGGACCCCGATCGACCAGCTTCCTCGGATCAGAACCTTTGGAACAAAGGACAACAAAGACTGCAGCTGGAACCATCTTCCCAGCCTTCTTCTGCCGGCTAACAAAGCAGCACACCATCAAGTGACTCTTTCTCCCATCCCCTCAAGGATCGGTAATGTAACAACTGGGCATAGCTTATCACAGCTTTACAGGCTAAGCAAGACTGTTTGACTTGTTGTATGTGATTTAATGCTGTTTACTGAGTTATTGTTGTGATAGATTGCAGTTAGGTCATTGATTAGTTGGCTTCACCGAAGCTAAGTGTTTAGTTTGCTAATACTGTTCACAAACAGATTCTTGCATGCAACTAAACAGTCTCTGCACTAATTCAGATCGTTTGCAACACACGTCACTTTGACATAGACTCATTAACAAATAGGCTTTCAACAGAGCTACACCCAAACAGGCATCTCCAAGTTCCCGCTTCTTTTCCTTTGTCTTTGTCCTGACCACACGGTCAGACAAATACCTTGACCAGAAGCCAGCCTTGATTCGGCCTTTTTGGTAGTTCTCTGTTGTCAGCCATTTTGTTTTGTAGGCCAAACGCCTCCTTGATCACCACACCCGCCTTTGTCTTTCTCTTCTTTCTCTCTCACACACACACACACACAACACACATATACACACCAAGCTTGTATATAGTTAGTTAGAATTTGTGTGTTTTGGTTTGCTTTGCTAGTTTGTGAATAAATATAATTCTTTGGAATCATACCTGCTGTCTGTTTAATGTTGCACAAGGGTGAATGAATAGTCAACCTGTGCTGCGTCAAGAACTCCGAGATCCTTCAGGCGTTACTGTTAATTCTGGTTGTTGTCATTAATTTAATTATTAATCAAACTCCAAATTAATAGTTTAGCGTATTTTATGAGACTGATATCTTTAACTGGCTATCATTTTTCCCTTTACGGGAATGGTGCCCCACGAGGTGGTTTAATGTTAATTAAGTCACATTATTTAACATAATTATTAATTATTAATAATAATTATTAATTATTTCCGATAGCCAATTTAACCCCAACATATTTGGTGCCTCCGTGTGAAGCCTAAGGTGTTGACCCCAACATATTTGGTGCCACCGTGTGAGGTAAATATATGTTGATTCCCAACATATATGTCAAAATTATGTCTAGGCTAAATCAAACCTGAATTTGGGCTACCAGTGAAAATTTAACAACTACATGTGTAAGTCTAACATATTGCAGAAAAATGTCTTAAGGGTTCCTTAGGTTCAAATATTCTGTTAATAATTCAACTGAAACAGATCAAATGTAAAACATTTATTAACATAATTACCACATTTTAACAAACAATATTTAACAAACAATTTAACAAAAATAAGATATAAAATATATAGATATAAATACATTTAAGACGACTACACACAATAAAAATTAAGGGAAAATAAAGAACATTGTAAATTACATTACTTAAAATAAATAAAATTAATAACCAAAAATGTGACCCAAAAACAGTGGAGAAAAATGCCCACTCACTTACAACTTCACAGCCCACAGGTTGGGAAGCAATGATCTACATATTAATTGGGTTAAAACCCCGAAGGGGTAGAACCCTATTGTTTTCCTCCCGGTTCATTATTATTATTATTATTATTATTATTATTATTATTTTTCTTCTGCCTTGGGCTAAATTCCTGTGAGCTGGAATGAGCCAAAATGATGAAACTTTGCCCAATAACTGGAAATGATGTCCATCAGGTTCTCAAGAAGTATGAGCCCAATCGGCCAGATGGTGGCGCTGTAAATAAGGCCTAAAAAGTCGATTTTCAAAAGGCCACGCCCCTCACACTGTAAATCCAATTCACTTGAAATTTGACACTCAAGTCCAGCTCAATGTGCCTCTACAAAAAAGCCTCTTGGACCATAAAGTCCGCCTAGAAATATTTTTTGCTAATTTGCATAAATTGAAAATCAGTAATATGAATAGAACTCCTTGAATTTTCAGTCAATCAAAACCAAATTTGGTACATAGCCTTAGGGGATGGAGATACTTCTACTATAAATGAGCAATATCATACAAAAAACATGGCCGCCATTAACAAAAATTTCATCGCAAAAGGCGGGGCTTAGAAATGATTGGCCATAACTCATGAACCGTTTGTCCAACCATCATAAATCTTGGTACATAGCTTCAGTCCGACTTTAACCCCTTCCTTCTGTTGACTGAAAAAGGGTTTGAACCCTCCATATTATTATTTTAGTGAATAGTAATAAACCCCCCCCCCCCCCCCCCCCCCCCNAGCTCTCCCTGGGGCCTGCTTCAGGTGTTCAGCCACTGAATTTTTGATTTCCACCTCTGTGGCGGATTTGAAGTTTGTCGTCACTGCATCTATCAAGTCAGAAAGAATTTGATAAGAAAAGCAAATTACAGTTATAACAGGGAATCAAAACAGTTGTGATTGAGTATTTGTGTCAGCAAAACCCAACATACTGATAATGACAGAGAAGAGTTCAGTTTTTTCGAAGGCTATTTTCTCCAGATGACCGCCACCTCTCATGTTGTATTTGGCCATGAGGGAGTTTTTCAAAAGCCTGTAACAGAGAAAAAGTTGGAATATTTCACTGTGGACAAAGAGGTCAATTTCAAAATGTATTAATTATTTTTTAAATGATATTTTTGGGTATTTGTGTTTTAATAAGACAGCACAGCGCAGAGTACTCTGGCTGGCATTATGTGGACTGCGGGCATAAGCCTGCTGATTGGCAAGTCATTCACGCAGCATTCTCCTCCCTTCCACTTTTCAAAGTCCACGTTGCTACATGAAACAGTAGCCTCTGAGCTAGAAACATACACGCTGAGAATTGTTAGCTTATTTTTAATCATTAAAAATCATATATCATAGTCGACATACATTTATCATTGTTTTGTGGCATTAACTGTTGTAGGGATTTAGCCTGGCATTATTTTGAAAGGCCACCGAAAGATCGAAAAAACTATAAATATAAGCGATGGTTGGGGGATCCCGCTGTACAATAACCGAAGCATAGCATGTGTGTCACTCAATGCTAGAACTGCAAGCAGTTATGAACGGGTTCCAAGCCCCCCGCACGCGTCAGTCATGGCCCTGCCCGGCGGCTGACAGTCGGACCCTAAAATTCCCGGTAGTGCTGGCCAGGGCTGGACTGGGACAAAAAATAGGCCCTGCCATTTGGCTCAGACCGGCCCACAACAACACCGCCCATCAGTACAACATCCTGACAATCTGTTCAATATGCATATGATGCATACCATTCATCAAAACCCCTATAGAGCCAACAACTGGGAACTGCCCATTGGTCCGACATGCCATTGTTCCGACCATATTAAACCCATTGTTCCGAAGTCCATTCCGAAATCATCATGGTGCCCTGTGATTAGGTCTGGTTAGGTTCAGGCACAAAAACCACTTGGTTAGGGTTAGGAAAAGATCATGGTGTGGGTTAAAATGAAAAAGAAAGTGACAAACACTTAAGCCATGAGCCTGCTTCGCCTCAAGCCTTTCTCAGCTGACCCAGAGCCGGTCGCGGCGCACCATCAAGGCAGAAATACGCCCGCCGGGAGCCGTTCAGCACCGCGGACCGTCGGACTAATGGGATGTCGGGCCAATGGGCTGTCGGACCAATGACATGGACCCTGAACAACAACACATGATATTGTTCCTGAAACACCCTGCTTTCTAGCGGTAACGTACAATAATGTACTAAATAAATCTGTGAAGGGGCTGGTTTCAAAAGAGCGCTCAAAATCCAATTTTGGGCAAGCTACTTGGAAAGTGTAGTGATGAGCTTAGCTACTAGTTACTCTATATTAAATGAAGCTTCACTATACCAAAGCTATCACCCTCAGAAATGTAGCAAGTTACGCTACAGCAAAATAAAAGTAACTAGTGCAACTAATTTACATCCAAGCTGTGTGTGTGTGTGTGTGTGTGTGTGTGTGTGTGTGTGTGTGTGTGTGTGAGATTTTTGCAACAAACAAACTTCAGATAACTATATTGACACATATTTACTCTCTAAAGGTCCCTTCTGTGTTTCAGTAGATTTCTACATACTCAGGACACAGCACAGACCTCTACAATAACATGTGTAAGTCAGTGATGAGCAGTTTTTTGACTGTCATTGATTGTCATTGGTTCAGCTCTTTACGCACAGTTCACCCCCCAGCTCATCATACGGCGCATCCTCCTGCTACAATACATTTGTCAAAGTAAGTTTATAATATGCAGCGTTCCGGAGGTATTCTAAAAATAGTGACGTTGGAGTAGTTTCATGTCGTATCCGACATCGCCGACCGGTGTGCCGGATTAACTGGTGATGAATCAACTGGTGAGACAGATGTGTGGTAGGCGTGGCCTTTGTGAACCCGTTGTCAGCTAACCAGGAAATAAACATTGCGATCGCTTCGCTCTTCGATCTAAAGCTGTCGTTTGCAACATTCTGATACAGTATACTGGTCTGGACATCATTCACCTTAATGAATTGCCGTTTCCACTGATATCCTCCAAAGACACGTTGAGCCACGGAGATGTCAAGCCAAGACGAGAGCCAGGAGAGCACGATTACCTGTGACATTCAGCAAACACTTCACAATAACGTAATAAAAACCTGAATGCATCCAAAATGTGAGCAGGTTGATATGTTAAAGTCACACGATTTAAGTCTATAGGCTATTATACTAACGTTAGTCCGTGCCTCTGATGATTAGCGTTTCCTACACCTGTGCGCACCTGTGCATCCAAATCGCTTTAAAATTAGAGTTCACAGTCATGTGAAATGTTTATGAATGAGTTTAAATGAACTGTAAAGAATATCGCTGTGTTGAGCGAAATTAAAGTGTGTAGCATTTGGTGTAAAACACGATCGATAATAGTATCACAAGTTAATCTGAGCGGATCACATGTTCCCACAGTGAGCTGCTCCACACTACACGCCAACAATTCTGACTGTATGTGTAACTCGCAGGCTGTGGGAAAGCACAGACAGCTCACAGATCCACTTGATATGGAATTAATAAAGATATATGATAAAGACTGATGACAGGAACATTTTGTAACCGACTTACTGGCTAGCTGCTAGTGCTAGCTGCTGCTGCATTTCCCATTGTCTGTTTCGTGTCACAAGATAATACGCAACGTCACTTGCCACACCATTTGGTACGGGCAGGACCCCGGCAGGCTGCGAGCATGCCGTTATTATTATACTTCCATGATGCCTGCACATCGTTATTTTTATTAAATACATCGATGCATACTTTTTGCAGTCAAACTCTTTGGACACAGCTTGAATACCAACAAAATTTAATACTTCATAAAATCACGATTAAGACTTTTTAAGGGCCTTAATTTTCCCACAATACAAAAGTACCTGCAGGCAAGATGGCGGACAATGGCTCTGCCATATTTCCAATCCAATCCATCTAGATTACTCTGCTATCAACCATGATACTGCTGCTAAACTAGCGAAAAACAAACCAGTGATTTTTTTCATGAGACCTTATCTCTGCATTACCGAGATGATTATAGCACTCTCATTAAGCAACACTAGCTTGCCAACCGAAAAACTGTTTTACCGAAGCCTGTATACCAAATATCCACGCTCCCTACACACTATGCATACGTTGCACGTCATATGCATAAATAATATCACGTTATCACGTCATATGCATAAGTAATATACACATGATATAAGATAAAAACACAGATACTTACAAAATAAGTCCAAATGAAGGGTGTCGGTTCAGCCGGGCGTGCTCGTCTCGTGTTCAGCAGGTGTTCAGCGTCTCCTCAAATCTCGTTGTAGCAAATCTCATGATGCCAGTTTAAATCATGCTCTCTGATGCTGAAGCCTGTCCTCTAGCGGTTAAGAACCATACTTGCATTTGGACTTATAAACCTGAATACACAACTTTCGAGAATATATAGGCTATGAGCTAGGCCTATATGTGACATCAAAAAATTAATGTTTGTTAATTTACAAGGTTAATAGTCTATTAATTTATGGTTGCAGTCTACACCTAGCCTGTCCAATTAGGCTACTGTAACAGTTAATGTGTGACTAAATACACCACCCTTAATAAAATAATATAATTTTACTTTATTTTCATTTTACTGTGCATGGGAACATGACATTATGGCATGGGTGGGCGGGGGACGGGTGGGGTGCGGGGTAGGAGGTGGGGGGGGATTAAATTTAACATATTAGACTAACTTTGGTTTACACATAGCCTGTTTAAATCAGGGTTATAGACAACCCGTTAAAATTATAGCCACAATTTCACCGGAAGGGTTAAAAGCAGGTTACACGTAGCCATCCAATACAAGGCTAAAAAATGGCTACACATAGACCATATGAAATAAATGATCCTACCACTTTTATTTATTATTGACATGCCAGACATCACGGGATATTAATCATTTGCTAAGCTGCATATAAAAAAAAGAACAATAATGAAAAACTTTTGTCTAGAAGTGGTCTACAAATAGATGGTCTAATTAGAAACTAAATCATAGCTATGTAGAGACCATGTCCAAATAATGGAGATAAACATATTTTAATTACTGTTGACTCTCCATACGTGATTGAATATCATACCGCACGCCATCTGCAATGGCAAAAATTACATTTAATAAGGTTACATGTAGCTAGACTAAATCGGAGCTAAATATAGCCAATACATTTAAATCACTACTATTGCTTGCTGGGTATTCTCGAAATCTCTGAATTTTTTTTTTCTTCAATGTGGCCCTAATACTCCGTCGTACCCTAATACTCCGTCGTAATTTGCAATATATACACATTATAATAAAGATATGGGATATAGTCAAGATGGCACCACCCGAATGGCAGCTGGTTACAGTAGTTCCGACCCCCCTTCGTGAAAGTGCAGTATGTGGTTCTGAGCGAAGCAGTGGCTAATGTGGCACCTTTCCTGATTACGAGATCTTTTCTCGTAATTACGAGATCCTTATCTCGTAATTATGAGATCCTGATCTCATAATTATGAATTTTTTTTTATCCAGTGAATGCAATGCGCTTCCGTAGTACGTACACTGTGCAGTTTAAATATAAGGGATGTGGATGAGGATATGTATTTATATATGTATACAGGCCAGTACATTAATGACATAGCATAATTATATGACAGAAATGTATTATTACACAGTATAACTATGTGTAATGTGTATATAACATATATTATTGTCTGTCTTGTTTAAATATGTCTTTCCTTACCTTGGTGAAACAGCATGTTGCTTTTATTGCTTTAAATTATGTTTTCAATTCTGTCCTTAGTCTTGTATGGTTGTCAAGAGTAATCACATCCTAACATTTATTGATAATGTAATGATTGTAATGATTTCTAACTAATGTTATCTTAATTACTTTCAGTGGGACAGAAGGAGACCGACGACAGGTGACTACCAATGACTGTCAAGTGACAGCACAATGGGTCACTGGGCTAGCAGCAGCAGCAGCAGCAGTTTATAGACATATATATATTTTATGTATCTTTGTCTTTTTACTATGTACTTGTCTACTATAACAAATTATTTTTTAATAAACTCAGAAACGTGACTTGGATGTCAAACAGTTTGTCTGTGCCCTTCCTTCTGTGTCGTCCTCTCGTACAGTCTCCACCATGGTGCTGTGTGGGGATCTTCCAATCGTTTAGAGAGAGAGGTACACATGCACAATTTCTTCATTGACACAGAAATAAGAATTTTTTTTGGGCTTTTTTGGCTTGACCGCATTAGCACATTTCCACAAACAAAGACCACACTATTGGGAAGCTCAGTGTTTGGTTTATTAAAAATAAGGAACAGGGAAAGGCTTGCAAAACCCACAGAGTTGAGACTCAGGGTAAGGGGGTTGTTTCATTGCGGGGTGAGTTCAGGCTCTATTGCATCCCCCTGTTGTTCTTGTGCTGAAAGAGAAAAAAAAAGAGGAGAAATGGTTAGGCACACGTATATATACCTGGGTCTGACATTGCCTTGTGAGATAAGGCACAAGTATGACAAGTGGCATCAGTTTTAATTGCATTTGTTTGAAGTTGTCTCATGGATATGTAATGAGTGTATACATGTTCAGTAAGTATAAAGTGTTCCCGAATATTGTATGCATTCAACCACTATGGGATATGTTTGTGGGTAGACAAAAGTGAGTTGTGTGTGGGAAGTCACTGCAGGCACATTTTGGTGCAGACCAGTTTGCCAAGACCAAAAAGGGCAAGACAAAACTTAGAGCAGATTTAATTCCCACCATCTTTGTGCATCATGCTGTGAGCGCCCCTGCACCACAATGCACCCCTGGACCTGTAACATCATTGTTACTGCCACTCCTGAACTGTAACATTAATGGTCCTCATCCTGCAGCACTCCTGACACGAGGCACGCAGTATCACTGCAGTATAATTCCTTAAAATGTTTACTTATATTTCAGTGTTGGGTGCTGTTGTAACTGATCACTACACTGGAAACCAGCAGGTGGCTCTACCAGCTCTGGTGTATTAATTTGCACTTGTCATAGTGACTGACTGGCAAGCCAATTTGCTTTTGTTGTGCTAACCTCAGCATTTGCCTACTGTGTTTCATATGACTGGCTCTCAAATATTCATCCCTATCTCATAAGTTATCAGACTTTGATCCTGTGTCTGGTCGTCCCTGTGTCCACAGTTATCTGTTTATTTGAAAAGGTCTAGGCTATTTAATTGTTTAATATCATCACACTGTTATTTATATAAGCAGGGGATTTTAATACAAAGTTGTAACCACTGTATGTGAATGCGTGAATCGGTCAGATCTGCACTCCAGAGGAGAGCCTTCATTAGACTATGCAATATCGCCCACTACTGGATTTGTAAGTTAATGAACTGTAATTAAAGCTCTCTGTGCTTTAATTAGCCGCTATGAAACAACATGACCCTCTTCTATTTTATAATGCCTACTAATATTATAATATTATAATGACGGTAACTGGTAATATGCAATGTATTACATTTTCAAAGTAACTTGCCCAACACTGTATATCATATATTATATATTCAATATAATTACTTATATAATTAATATAAAATGCAGTATAATACATATTAAGTATGATTCCTTATCTCTGGAACTACTTGAAACACACCTTGTTAAGTTTTAAGTCTCACCAAGGTCGACTCAGCACTTATCTGCAGCGTCCTCTCTCACACAGTGGTCCTGCAGCATCACTGCTCCGCCACCACCCAGTGCTCCTACAGCAGGTTACAAATATACAAGATTACATATCTAATACTGTGATAGAATATATATTTAGCATGATCATATGTATAACACAGTAATATATTTGGTATTTAGAATAATTCCCCATTTAGCCTGGTATGTTTCATTTATCAGAATTACTTATCTTGTGTTTTAAATCTCATTCCGGTCCTCAAACTTCCCTCTCACTTCGCTATCAATGTAATATCAGCTGATCTGTAACATATTATAGACAGGTATACTCAACAGAATCACAAAGCCTAAAAAACAGACCATAAGTTACGTTTTTGTTTCATTTCACTTCCTCCACTCAGCAATCACGCAGCAATGTCATATTTAACTGAGCTAATATCTAACTCAGACTGGCTCGCAAAAAATCAGGACTGGAAGCACTCTAACTTCCCAATTTTAGATAAAATGGTTTAGGAGAAGACAATTTAAAACTAACAGGCTGTTCATGGTTAGCTACGGAAGCCCTAAACAGTCATACATACATATATTTTATTTCTTCCGTTTTCTCGTGATAATGAGATAATTCCTACGTTTTCCTGTGATAACGAGATAATTTTCCTCCATTTTCCCGTGATAACGAGATAATTAATTTGAGAGATAATGACTGAAACGTGATAGGCCTGAGATTTCCATCACAGTGACATGTCATGCTGACTGACGTCTCTGACCATTTTAATGCCATTATTCCGACCATCAGATTTCATACCCAGTAGTCCAACCGTCCGTTATTCCAACTACAACACTTTCAACATGAAGCAGTCTGTGCATTTCTCCCTCACTGCGCCAGCACTGACTGTGAAGACAGTTGTGTTTATCTCATCGATGGGAAATCACATCCATCTGCTATATGTGACGTACATGCCCTTATTTGTATAACACATCCTGGTATTCCCCACACACGGGAAGATGTTTTAAGTAGGGGGGGCTGCCATTTTTTCCTGCTGTATAGCGCATCGCACATCGCCACTCACTAGGCTGCTGACTGGCTGCCATAAGCTACACACAAATAAAACATTAAGAAGTTCTAACGAATGCAAATTTTATTACATTTTTCCATAAGAAGGCCAACAGTAGAATTCACCACATGACAAAAGCAGACAAGAACTACTGAGCACTATCCTTGGTGCTGAAGATGTCCCCGAGCCTGTTACAGGCAGCGGTTATAACAAAATCACTTTAAGCGCTGTCCTTGGTGCTGAAGATGCAAAAACAAACAAATGTCTGTACTCCAAAACTCACTACTTCTGACATGACGAACCACGACAGTGTACATAGTTAAAAAAAACAACATCAGCAGAAAAACAGAAGTCCTGCAAACCAACAGCAAGCGGCAATCACCATGGCCAAATAATGTCGCATATCTGTAACTCGAAAAGCACTTGGAGAGCGCAGACCTCCGCCAAGCAGCTCGGATTTCCTGGCATTTTATAATTTTATCCACTTCGCTTCAACCGATCACCACCAAAATTTTATCATCTGTTCCTTGTCCCATTGTCCCAACCTTTCCTGAAAATTTCATCAAAATCCATTCAGAACTTTTTGAGTTATTTTGCAGACAAACAAACAAACAAACAAACAGACAAACAGACCAATGCCAGCGAAAACATAACCTCCTTGGTGGAGGTAATAAAGAAATAAAAACAAGACAGCTGTTGCCAACTAACGCTGTTGCTGCTGCAGCTACTATTAGGCTACTACTGTTATCCAAACTAAATTAAAGGAAGCAAAGATTGTTTAACCTATAATTCCACATTATGTTGCCTTCTTTCCACAGCAAATAAATTATTTCCTTTTAACGAATGGCTCAGAGAAATGCCATCTAGCAAAGTTAAATACTTTCACCACCATTTTAGTTATGAAATAGCCTTACATATGATATTCAAGGTAAACGCACACACAAGCAGAATCTCACACACATAAAACGTGACTGGAATTAATAAACAAGCAGTAAATGCACAGTGGGGGTTATTTGTTTTCTGTATTGGCGTGACGCGCTGTGTTAATTGAGTGAATCGTCCGAGCTGGACGCGTGTTAATTTGAGTTTGATTTAATTACACTAAAGTTGTTGAGTTAAACTAACCATAGGAGTCCTTTTTGTTTTTATACAATTTATTGCTGCATTTTGAAAGCAAAAAGAGTTAAGTTTTTGGGGGGGTTTCATGTTATATCAGGGGTTTCAGCTTGGCACTGTGAACCTGTGCCCCCCGTGACCTGTAAAAGTAGCGTTGTGACATAAGCCTCTGTTTCTGTTGTTGACGAATTGTTACAAGCTGATGAATTCGCTGGTCAAGGCTAGACAAAACGTTAGATGGATGGTTTGTCTCTAACAAAATACTTTCTATAGACGTGCTGCAAGAACGGATTCATGCTTAATATACATCTGCAGCCAGAGCGCAATACACTGTCAATCATGGACGTCGGACGTCAGGGCGGGATTTCTGTTGGGAGGGGTGGGGGAAGCACGCACACTTATCAGTGATTAAGGATTTGATTTGAAGTTATTTTACAATAACATGCAGTTATAAGAGAACTAGAATGGATGAACACGGCATCTTTATGGTTAAGAAAATGAAACTTTGATAACTAAATCAAGCCATTTAAGGAACATAACAACATTATTTGTAACCTTGAATGAAAAAAAAGAAAAGTCTGCGCTCCTGACTCAGGGCTTTCATGCATTTCCAAAAATGGACCTTCTCTCAGCTGACCTACTGATGAAGATTTTAAGCAGGGTCGAGACATCGCTTTAATCCGTGAGGTCACTGTGAGCATTCATAATGGCCAAATGTGTTAGTCTCTCCTGCGTCATGGTGTTGCGCAGCCAGGTTTTCAGCCTGCGCAAGGCTGAGAAAGAGCGCTCGGATGCCGCGACAGATATGGGCAGGGCCAGACAGAGCTTGATGAGGCCCGAGCCAGGATGAACGGATCACTTTTTAATATTTCCCTCTCTGCACAGAGATGCATTTATTTATAGTAAACACATTTTATAGTGAGCAGCATACATATGTCCCTACAAATCCCAACCGTGTTTACAAAGTTTGAATGAACGAGACGGACGCAAAGCAAACGGAGGCTGCGCATTGATCCTTTTGCCCCTGTCTGCAGGGACGAACAGACCGCATGATGGGGTCAAACGGATCATGTGCATAATTAACCACAAAACAAGCAAATACTTCATCTTAATGACATATAACACTCATTATGCTTCAGCTGAATCTTCTAAGCAAATGACCATGTTGAATTGAAATTAGTTTATCACGTTAAATGTCCGAAATTGTATGAACTTGCTCCAATGCGTTAAACCAATCTTTGTGGATAATCACACAGCCTGATATGCCCTGGCAAACACAGTGGGACTATTTTCTGAAAGCACAGAGCAAAGAAATGTCTTTTTTTTTCTCCCCCAGTCTGCTGTCAGCAGGAGCAGGGATTTCAGCACCACGGACAGCGTGTGTAAAAAGACTTGACAAGTGTCTCCTTTAAATGTGTTTGCTGCTAGAGAAATTATACATAAGAAATGAAGACAGTGATATTTTCAATTAAAAACAATGAGTTGAACGTTCATTTCAAGCTTTTGTAGTACAACGAAATTCAGAATTGTGCGAGCGCGGACGGAGAGCGGGCGGCAGTGTTTGATGCAGGAATCTTGATATGGACTTGAAAATCAGTTTCGGAGTGGGGGTGTTTCAGAATCGAGGGCTGTCCCCTGTTGGAACATTGTGCACGCACAGCCCTTCACCACCTGGATCCTAAAATAAACACCTGTTTTATTACATAATCATGCTTCCGTGTTGCGCCATTCATTAAGATCCTATATTTCTGTCATTCAAATGACAAGAATTGTGGTTTAATACTCTTAATTATAACAGCCAGCTTATTGAAAAATAAGGACATAACGTGCACGGGCTCGGGCCGGGTTGGGCTGGATTTCTTGGGCCCGATCTAAGCTCTATTAGCCGCTCTCGTGGAAAGGGGGTCAGTTCCAGGGAACCCACATTCACTCGTTTCCCCTGAGCTGCCTCAAGAACTGCCTGCTCTCGCCCTGCAGCTACGCGGAGTCCCTCCTGATCAAAACGGCGCTCCACCTCTGAGCGCAGCAGGTCCAGGGCCTCTGTATGTAGTCAGGCAGGCTGCATATCACATCAAAAGCATAAATCTATGCATTCATGATATGAAAGAGATAAATGTAAGTCAGACAAACTGAGTTTAAATTCAGATTCTTTATTTTTTTAAAGCGTAATGCAGTGGGTAGGGAGGCTGATGGGGTGCGGGGGGCGGATGGGAGGGGGTGCGGCCGCACCCCTAGTTCCGACGTCCCATATAGCAGATGGATGTGATTTCCCGTCGATGAGATAAACGCAACTGTCCTCACAGTCAGTGCCGGCGCAGTGAGGGAGAAATGCACAGACTGCTTCATGTTGGAAGTGTTGTAGTCGGACTAACGGACGGTTGGACTACTGGGTATGAAATCTGATGGTCGGAATAATGGCATTAAAATGGTCAGATTAATGGGCAGTCGACATTATGGGACTAAAACGATAAAAACTC
The DNA here is from genome assembly GCF_006386435.1 of Epinephelus moara. Classification (NCBI taxonomy): domain Eukaryota; kingdom Metazoa; phylum Chordata; class Actinopteri; order Perciformes; family Serranidae; genus Epinephelus; species Epinephelus moara. The sequence goes on from NC_065511.1 coordinate 3,152,709, forward strand.
GCTGTAGACCTGCATGGTCAGATTAGCAGGTTGGAGTTATGGGTAGTCGGACCCCCCTGGTGGCGGCATTGACATTAGGTATCGATACACACCGGGTGGTTATTTGTGTCCAGTTTCTCCTGAGTAGGAGGGAGAAGACTGATATGCACGAGGCACGTAAGTTTTATTGTGTGTCAGTAGCCTATTATCGCTTAAAAAAACCCCGAACCTTACTAGAAGCCATCAAGTGAGCTGACAAACAGCTGTTGTAACATTAATTCATTCCTTGCACAAAACACAAAACAAAACACAAACAAGCAGAGAACTAGGCTTAACGTTGGTGTTCAAGGAGACATCAGTCAGCATGACATGTCACTGTGATGGAAATCTCAGGCCTATCACATTTCAGTCATTATCTCTCAAATTAATTATCTCGTTATCACGGGAAAATGGAGGAAAATTATCTCGTTATCATGAGAAAACAGAGGAAATAAAATGTATGTATGTATGACCGTTTAGGGCTTCCGTAGTTAGCATTACCTGTATGGTGTGTACAATATCTACAGTGTCCTAGCCTAATCTGTTATCTTATCTTTTAACATTACATAAATCTACTAATTTAATGGGAGATAATCCACTAACAAGCTTTAATGCATATGTTAATTTAGATAAGTTGTGCTGATAATGTAAAATTTGAGTCTTTGGACATCTTACCCGTTAAAAGTACATCACAGCCGGTCTTTTCTGCTGTAACTCCATTGCATGTAGTGTAATAGTTAATCCCTAATCAAGTAAAAGTGTTATACTGCATAAGTTGATTAAGAGACAAAAGCCATATAACCATGTTTTATGTATAAGTTCCTATAAAACTGATTGAGATGCATATGTGTTAAAGCATTGTTAAACATGTCAAGATGTTCGCAATACAAAGTTATGTGCTCACATTGTATCCACATACTGAAGAACACATATAACCTATCATGTTCTGTTTAATGATAACACACGCACACATTCAAATGTTTGTATTACCTGATGCACATTTAAAGGTTCACATTGCATAAGAGCACTAGGGACTGCATAAAGAAAGTCCCTAAAATTCACGTTTTTTAAAAATAAAGTGAAAGCAAATCCAGATCTAAGGGTGGGAGATTTGGGGAATTCCAGGCCCAAAGTGAAAGTGATTACACCATTAAAAAACGGTTTGAGTGGGAAGGACTAAGGAAAAGAGGTGGAGACTCTAACCAGTCTCCACCAGCATAAAAGCGGACGTACTGAGAGCGAGTTTTCAGTCCGGCTCCGGGGCTTGACTCATGAGTTGTATGTGTTGAAGCTTGTGAACACATTAAACTCGATTGCATCTGACTCTGCCTGTCTCCAGTGTTTCTTTGAGTATTGATTAAGATGAACCCAAGGTAGTAGACTGACATCAGAGGACAACTGAGAAGCAGCGCTGAGGACAAGGTCGGGAGCCTCCAGGCCCAATTCCAGGCACCGATTTTTGCCTCTTCATGCGCTGCTAGCATATGTCGCTTACTTCTGGGAACTATTGAGAGGCTCCACAAACCGCCACTGCTGTGAAAAAAATGGCCCATTAGAGTGAAAGGAGATGACGTGACTCTCTATTCAAGGGCTCTGGTTGCAGTAACGTACTCGTCTACACAGCCACACCAGTCTGCAAACACCTGGTAAGTTTTAAAATTACATTTAATCTCTAAGGCTCTGTAAAGGGTTGCACTTCTATGGTTGTTGTTGCTGGAAAGAGGAAAAAAAAAAATACTTGCATGTATAAATTATGAAAGCCAGGATTTGTTCCTGTCTGTCTAAATATTTTCATGTTTTCTGAAGCCTGGAATTTACTAAAAACACACATGTTTTCAAAGTATTTATCCCTCTCATGTAGTCATATATTAAAAATATTATACATTTTCACCATATATGGAGAGGTTTTCCATTTAGCGGTCTAGTTTTCCTGTGTCTATGTTTTTTTTTGGTCAGTTGTTCACAGGATTTCACACACTTAACTATTATTTCACAGTACAATATTGTATTCAGAATTTTATGTTGAAATCAGTGTATGCCAGACCATCCCCTGTGATAACAATATTATGTAATAAGGTTTTTTGTGTGTGCTTGAATCGCACTGAATTGTGGGATCTGGTGCGAGAATTATTACGTGATATGGCAGATATCAATATGACCAGCGGCGCCAAGCGGTAAATAAGTGATACTGCACACTCTGATACGGTAAGTCACCTTTCTTTTTTCCCTCAACCAAACCATAAAGAAAAATATAACAAACTTATATTGGTAATGAACCAACTATCTTTAGGATCACAGCAGCGTTCCCTCCAATTATGAGTGTGAGGCTTAAGTCCAGGGTCATGGAATTCCTGGAACCTGTGTAATTAAACGAATATTTGTAAAAGGTTTTTGAACACAATTGTTTTCATTTATTTAATATATTAATAGACATTTAAATTTAAGAAATATGTGCCTTGTATTAATGTAAGTTAGAGTACTACTTAAAAATCTATTGCTGCGCTGCGCAGGCTGCATCAACTAATATCAAAATTACGTAAAACTTACATTTTTGTAATTTATTTATCACTTACTGGAATACATATAGAAAAAAACATTAAAAACATTATGTTAATGGATTTTAATTGAAAACTACACTATTTAAGTGGGTGCATAGCTGGTCAGCTGATTTAAAATTGTGAAATATGTTTAATAAATACAGTTACAATTATATAACAAATATATTATAATAATGGATTACTATTTAATTTTGATCTCGGTTTATCCAGTATCTCTGGTGCAACTAAAATTTTATTCCATCTTGCATCACTTGTGCAAATTAATAGCAAGGCAGCAAGCTCTTGAGGGCATACTTTCAAGTATCCAAGAATGACATATTGCTTGAGACAGATGGAAGTTATTGAAAACATAAAAACGCACTTTGGGATTGCACTAGACCAGGGGTCGGAAACCTTTGCTATAAAAACAGCCATTTTTGGCCAAAAGAGGGGGAAAAAAATCTATTTGGAGCCACAAAACATATTTGAGAACATATTTGAGCCTTATAATGAAGGTGACAGCCTATTAAGTCTAAATTAGCCTACCAGTATTACTAATAGGTTTAAAAGAACATTCATTAATTTGTTTTACCATGTGTGGCTATTCTTGTTGTCTTGTTGATTCTTGTTGTACCAAGTAAATCATTTTTTAAAAAGTAACATATTTTAGAGAAATATCAGTCTGGTTTTAGGATGAACCACAGTACCGAGACAGCCCTTTTAAAGATTTTAAATGATATCAGGTTGAATGCAGATTCACAAAAACTTTTTGTGAATCCTTTGATACAGCCTTTGATACAGTAGATCACCACATTTTATTAAACAGACTCAGAAACCTGGTGGGCCTCTCTGGTACTGTTTTTAACTGGTTCAGCTCTTATCTCACAGATCGTTGTTTCTTTGTAAGTATGGATACATGTTCCTCCAGAACGCATGAAATTAGGTGTGGGGTGCCCCAAGGGTCAATTTTAGGTCCACTTCATTTTAATCTATATATGCTTCCCCGTGGGGACGTCATCAGGAGGCACGGCATCAGCTTCCACAGTTACGCAGATGACACACAGCTGTACATCGCCGTGTCTCCTGATGACACAGGGCCAATTTATACCCTTTTAAACTGTATTTTAGATATCAAGTCATGGATGGCAGTGAATTTCCTACAGCTCAACCAGGACAAAACAGAGGTTTTAATTATTGGTCCTGAAGGCAAGAGAGAGAAACTTTTACCAAAACTACAAGATTTTAAACCTTCACAATGTGTAAAGAACCTGGGTGTCATTTTTGACTCTGAGCTTAGTTTTATTCCACACATAAAAAATGTAACAAAGATAGGTTTTTATCATCTTAAAAATATAGCCAGAGTCCACCCGTTTCTCTCTCAGGCTAACACGGAGGTGCTGATGCATGCTTTTATCTCTTGTCGTTTAGATTATTGTAATGCCCTGCTCTCTGGTCTTCCCAAAAAGACCATCTCTAACCTGCAGCTACTCCAAAACTCAGCCGCTGACGAGGACCAGAGGGCGGGCCACATTACACCAGTTTTAAAATCGTTGCATTGGCTCCCCGTGTGTTTCAGGATCGATTTTAAGGTTCTTTTATTAGTTTTTAAATGTCTTAACGGTTTTGGGCCATCTTATTTATCTGACCTGCTTTTATCATATCAACCCTCGCGGATCCTGAGGTCCTCTGGCACCGGCCTTTTAATTATTCCAAAAGTGAGAACAAAAACCCACGGGGAGGCTGCATTCAGCCATTATGCTCCACACTTATGGAATAGCCTGCCGGAGAACATCAGGATTGCAGAGACTGTTGATGTTTTTAAAAGGAGGCTCAAGACTCACCTTTTTAATTTAGTTTTTAGCTGATTTCTTTTACTCTTTTAATTCTTCTATTATATGTTATTTTTACTTTCTAATACTTTTAAATGATTTATTTTTAAATCTTTATGCATTTTATTATTATTAAGTTTCTAAATCTTCATTTATTTTTTTATTATAATTAATATTATTTTAATCTTTAAATCTTTAATTTTTTCTAAATCCTCACACTTTTATGCATTTTATCATTATCTTATCTCCTACTTGTTTTATCTTATCATATTGCCTTTTAGTTTTTAGTTTTTAGCTCCAGTGTTTCCTCATGGGGGGCCTCCACACTGAGAGGTGTGCCCGGTCTGCCCGCGGGGACGTCATCCTGGAGATCCCTCAGGCCCAGAGTACTGGGGGGCTCTGCGACATGTGTGGAGCCTACCTCGGTTTGTCTGGGTCGGGGTGGTCTCTGTGGCGGCGCTGCCTGTGGCCATAGGCTGTGACAACTCTCGGTGTGGATGGCTCCCCATAGGTGGCTCTTTCCTCACCTGGTTCCTCAGTGCCCAGCCATGTTATTGACTATATTGACTGTGTGTGTGTGTGTGTGTGTGTGTTTATATGTGGGGGTGGGAGGGGCAGGTTTTCAATATGTATGTAGTATTTTTGTTTGTTTTTTATTCTGTGAAGCACTTTGTGCTGCATTTTTCATGTATGAAAAGTGCTATACAAATAAAGTTTGATTGATTGATTGANTATTTTTATTCTGTGAAGCACTTTGTTCTGCATTTTTAATGCATGAAAAGTGCTATACAAATAAAGTTTGATTTATTGATTGATTGATTGTTTTATTAAACATTCTGGAACAAAGGTGAAAAATACTCAACCCTGAATGACATTTTTTAACAGGTGGAGATCCAGGCCCTTGAAGACCCTCAGATCATAATTCTAATGTTTTAATATTTTGATATACTAATATGGGTATTAGCAGAATGTTTTAGAGTCCAATTGGACATTATGCTCCTGTACTGTAATTATTAACACAAAGGGTATGTGTACCATCTGTTACTATACATTTTATAGTGCCATTTCCATCAAATGTAACAATTATATCACCATAAAATGTGCTGTGCAAAAGTATGTATATGGCTTACTGGTTCTCATTAGTTTATTTTGTGTGTGTGTGTGTGTGTGTGTGTGTGTGTGTGCGTGTGTCAAATTGGGGATACCATTATCATTTTACACTGATATTTCTGGATATTGTATTTTTATTGTATGTTATCCTGTATAATTTCTGTATTGTAACCAATGGGTAAAGTTAATTCAAATGCAAATTTATTTATCTGTGCCTTCAGGAATAATTGTTTGATGTTGTTTTTAGGTTGGTTTTGTAATGTTTTTTTTCACCATTAAAGCAAAGGTGGAATCTGAAAATTCAGTCAATATCTACTCAACATAGAGGGTTGGTTGAAGTTTTGTAGTCTACAAAACACTCATGGAGTTTCACAGGAAAACAGTATTGCAACTTCCTCCCAAACAACAGCCTCACTGTAGCCTGTAGCTCTGACTGTTTATCTGTGCTCCGCGCTCACGTGTGCGCGCCTGCGCGAGACCAGCGAAAGCATGAGCTTTGCTCACCTGTGTTTACATCACGTGACACGTGCACCACAGGGGGAGACAACAGTGACCACAGTGGCTAAAAGATAATTTGCACTTCGGTCTTTTAGCAAAGGACAGCCCAACATGCCTGAAGACTTTGAAACTGAGGAGGAACAGCATTTCTTTGTTGAGCCGTATTTGTTTGAGCCCGAGTATACGCACGGAACTCAGGCTACTGGACGAAGCAGCCGCTGCAGCTCATGAGCCTCAGCCAGCCGCAGAATACCGGAGTTGAGCACTGGAAACCTGGTGGTGTAGTTGTTTCAAATGCAAAGCAATGCCAGCGGATGAGGAAAGTCTTTGCTGCTCAGACTGGGAATTGGCGATGCCTGCCTGGACATCAGTACTGACGAGACTGCTGCTCTTCAGAGACCGTGCATGACTGATCACCCTGAGCACGCACACGTGAACGCGGAGCACAGAGAAGCAGTCAGAGCTACAGGCTACGGTGAGGCTAAAAACAGAGTTCATATGACACAGGCTACGGTGAGGCTAAAAACAGAGTTCATATGACGTTTGTCCAAACAACTTTTTATGTCGCGGCTGCAGCACACTTGGATCACTACGGACGGGCGCCGTCTACCATTAGGTGTGCTAGCCGCTCCACCCGCCGATCTCCGCAAGGGATGTGAGGACTCTAAAACTTCACCAGGGCCTCCATCGGCATATGGGTGAGTAGATAATGGCTGAATTTTCATTTTTGGGTGCACTATCCCTTTAAAGTCAGTACTGGAAACCTCTGTTACAGAGGGACATGGTATTAAATTTAAAGCCGATGAATCATTTCCTTAAATTTTGCTACAATACTATCTGATAAACACCTAGTATAGTAACTGTTGCAGAGTGGCTTGTAATCGAGTAAAAAGAAATTAAAAGTTATTAAACTTTGTGAATAAATATATTTTTATAGAATCATATCTGCTGTCTGTTTAATGTTGCACAAGAGTGAATGAAAAATCAACCTCTGCTATGTCAAGAACTCCGAGATCCTTCAGGTTTTTCTATTAATTTTGGTTATGGATTTTAATTTAATTATTAATCGAAAATTCCAAATTGATAATTTAGTGAACTTTATGAGACTGATATCTTTAACTGGCTTTCATTTTTCCCTTTTCGGGAATGGTGCCCCACGAGGTGACTTAATGAAAATTAAGTCACATTATTTAACATAATTAATAATTATTAATTATGTTAAATAATTAATAATAACTATTATTATTATTATTATTATTATTATTATATAATTAATAATAACTATTATTATTATTATTATTATTATTATTATTAATAATAATAATAATTATTATTATTATTTATTATTTCCGATAGCTAATTTGATACTATAATTGGAGATCTATTACAAGGTCAGGCCCGTGTTAAGGCTTCAGTCCCAACAAAGCCTAGATCACAACAAATAGTATCCCCTCTTTTACAGTATCACCAGTATAATTTACAACATTAATGGTGCCGCCACGTAAGGCCCAGTATTGTTCCTACATTAATGGTGCCCCTTGGTGAGGCCTATTATTATAATTCCCAACAACTGTAGTATGTGCGGACCATTCATACGCTAAGTCTCATAAGTTGTTGCAGCAATTTTTGGACTGACACCTGCCTTCAATGAAAGGCTCCTGAGATGCCAGGTCAGGTTAGGCATTAGAGTAAGTAAAAATTGGAATCTAGGAGGGTTTGCTAGAAATTGTTCTGACAGAGAGCGTCCTGACGGGGAGCATCACTGCCTGGTACTGAAACAGTACCAAACAGGAACGAAAGGCCCTGCAAAGTATGGTTCATTCAGCTGAACTCACCATAGGTGCTGTTTACACCAGATGCTGCAAAAATTAGGCCAGTAGAATCATTTAAGTTCCCAGATGCCACCCGGATAACTGACTTTTCACCCTGCTGAGGGGAGAAGGTACCGGTTACACCAGGCAGCACTGAGAGGCTCAGAAACAGCTTCTACCCTCAAGCCACAAGAATACTGAATGATGACCCTGCCTCATCCCAACATTAATATTTATGTGTTTATTACTACTATATTTGAGAAACTGACAGCTATTAATTTTACTGAAATCATATTTATGATTTCATGTAACAACTGAATTCAAGCTGTTCAAGTATCTGTGCTCCTATCAGTGGTTCAAGTGTACTAGGCCCAGGTTCAAATGGTGCCCTGCTCCCTGCTCCACTCCAGCTCCACTTGGCTGTTCTGATAGCCACAATTCTACATCCTATCCACCTTATTCCTAGCCCCCATGATACCTTGCATGAATTATGTGCGCAACATTTCCTGTGTTGAACCGAAACCGGCAATTTCCAAACAGTTTGTTTAGAAAACTCTATTCTTCTTTCCAAGAGCAGTTGGGAAACAAAACATGATGGAACACATCACCTGTTATAGGTCAAAGAGAATAATGTGATCATACCTCTGCCATCTCTGCCAGCCATCTCAAAGCATTGTTTTTTTCCCCTTTCCAACCAAGCACGCTAGCAATTAGCTTGCCTTGCTCTGTTAAAATATTGTTACTTTTAACATGGCCCGAGCTGGCTTAAGGTAAACATCTGCTCCTCTTAAAGATGATTTCTGATTCCTGATGACTTATTAAGAGATACTAACACGTTCGGCAACATAATTCACTATTAACTGTAGCTCCATGTAAAGTGAATGAATGTGATGTTTCCCAGCTAATCCTCCGCTTGTCTGCATTAACAACCCAGTTTACATGTTTTTTTAACTTCTGATTTATTAAGAACTGTATTCTGAGTGAACCATGATGCTGAATTTAGCAGCAAACTTCAGTAATAGTAATATAAAGTAGAAGTAAAAGAATAAACTTTTGGCATTCATATTTTGTATATGATACAAAGTATGGTCAATCATTAACATATGCTCAGCCCTAATGACTAAATACATATTTCCAGGTATGTTGCTGAATTTATTTTATAATGAGCAATTTTCTAATGTAGGTTGAGAATGAAGTCAGATAGGGAAAGTCAGGGATATCATGTACTGACACTGAGTGACGGTCCTGTCAGTCTACGTGTCATTCTCTTCTGCAAATTCTGATTTAATACTTTTTGGCTATGTCTGGTGAAACTCTTGTGGTTTTATTTCTCATATCTATGGTACCTTTGGCAACAGGAACAATCCCTTTTTGTTCTGGTTACATGTTCAACACACAGTTGCTGAAGACAAAAATTTAGCTTAGACTGGTTGTTAGTCGTTACGGACACGGACAGTGCAACAGGTCCCAGAGCTCCGCAAAGACATTTTAGAAAATGCTAAGTTAACATTAGTTAAATATTTGTTAAAAAATAAATCAGTATTTGCTAAACTGAAGGCAAATTACTTTAGAAAAGAACCAGCATTGGCAGTTAGCCGTCAAGGGTAGCCACTGGGACTAACCACAGACAGTCCACGTTTAAATCTGCATGTGAACAACAGTGTTTTCATTTGGTCTCTATTGACCTACATACAAATTTCTTAATAAAATGGTGATACTAACAGTCTGTTCATTAAAGAGCAGAAGTTAAAATAGACTCTGGCCCTGGCACCACTGTGAGCGGCAGGGATACAGGTAGGTTGCTGGCTGATGCGGCTTTTCATTTCTGTGGCAGTTAGAAACAGCATGCAGGAGTGAGATGGTATATCCTTCGAGAGCGTGGGCGCTGAAATTACCTATTTCACAATTTGTACCACTTCCTGTGTCCACAATGTGGTGCTGGAGAACACACTAATTATATGTCATGTTGCTGTAAATGACCATGATGACACCATGTAAATTCCATGTAAATCAAAAGATAATTGTCTACCAAGTCATCTATTTCGCATGTGGAGGCCTTTAGGTGAGGAGTATTATAAAACAAGTAAAAGGACTGTAACCAGATCCACATAAATGGCTTGTAGAACACTAGATTCTTTCTTTTCCCCCCATCTGTTCAACAGGCTGCCATTTATGTTCTAATACTGCCATCTAGTGGTCTTGTAGGAGAACACATTATGAACTGAATAAGATGACCAGTATGATATTGTAAACAAGCTACATTTATTCTCATTCTAGTAACCAGTAGTCTACAAGCTGAACATAGGTTGGTTTATTGTTTTATTTATTCAGAAAACAGTGTTTTTCAGTTTTGTGAAAAGATTAGTTGATTGTGATGTTTTTTTTTATTACTCCATAGAGCTTTAACATGTGCACAGTGTGACACTGTTTTCTATGTTGTTGCCTGTTATAAATAAATGATAACTGTAGACAGTAAATGTGAATGTGTAGCAGGTGCTAGGTGTATTTAGTATAGATATTTAGACACCTCGTCAGCTAGACAGACATTCCCCTGTTCATTACTGTGCACAAATGTACTGTATGTACTGAGGCCTCAACCTCAAAACACCCTCTGGTGCTGGTGGATAGAAACCTCCCGCAAGAGTTCACGTTATGTGCACTGTTGTTGTTTTTTTTAATTATGTGGAATAGATGCCCCCATCTTCCACTTTAGCACCTGCCCTGTGAATTGTCTGTGTACGGCACTGCTGCAGAGACATACACATAAGCGCACTGGCACATTTCCCTATCCTTCTGTGTTTCACTGCATGGAAAAGGATGAGAGCACCTTTAATGAGAATGTCTAATAATTCCATGGACAAGGTGAGAAAAGTGGGATAAGTCCACTGGAGTTGTTTCCCTGATTGAAAGAGCTCCAGGTATGACAGCAAAACACTGAATTAACTAACAGAACAAGACAAAACAATGCGCACCATCATGTTGAGGCAGCCATCGGCGGTGCCATCTTGACAGCAGGATGAGAAAAAACCATGATAGATGACAGATGACTTTGGTACAGGAATGCTGCCTCACATGTGACACTGGTTAGCAGCATAGTGAAGAGGTCATGGAGATAAGGACAGGATCATCTGGAGGATGGATGCAAAAAGGACGAACCGGTAGTGGGTGTGTCCTGTAGTGGCTGCTGTCACATAAACAGGGAAAAAAGAAACACTTTCAACCACATCTTATGACTCACAGGAGTGCTGTCAACTCACTTAGGACTCAGGTCTGAAGAAAGCCTGACATAACTCCTGGGGAAGAGGATTCTTCAGTCTACTGCCCATCGCAGAACAACATGGCACCGACTAAACTGGGTAAATCTGCATTTTCATTCATTCACTCATTTCAATTTTTTTTATATTATTGCATTGCATTCATGGTTGCTTCCTTTGCTTGTGCAAACTGTGCTTCAAAAACACAATTAGTAGTGTAAATGTGCTTCTCTTGTAATTATTCTTTGAGTTATTTTATTTTCTACATGCTTAGCATACAAATCCTTTGTAATGACTTTGGAGGGCTTACAATTTAGACCTTTTTTTCTACTTTTACTACCACGGTCGTAGTTTAAAATCATATGTGTTGGAATCACATGCAGAGTGAGAGCAGATAGGAATCACTGTAGTATGCTGTCTCTGCTGGGTAAACCTGATTAACCAGTCAGTTCAGAGTCTCTGATTGCAGGCTCGTCACACCTAACAAGGGCGACTTTACTTACTTACAAAGCTCAACAGAAAGTCATTTGAGTCTTTCAGAGGTAAATATGAGTGAAAATATAGGCATCTGCTATTCTGTTAAACATTTTGGCCAGTCATTGAAAGGTTTCACATTTCATGTATAATCATGTCAACCCAGGGCACCCACTAGCTCACCTGGTAGAGCGGGCCCCTCATATACAAAGGCCATGTCCTTGTAGCCCTTTGCTGCATGTCATACCCTCTCTCTCCCCCTTTCCTATCCAATAAAGGCAAAATGCCAAAAAATAATCTTAGAAAAATCATGTAGACCAGGGGCTGTATTCACTAACATTCTAAGAACACTCTCAGAGAGCTCCTAACTTAGCCTAAATACTTTTAGTAAATAGTCTTAGCTTAGGAGTGATTTAGGAAGACTCTCAGAGCAACTCTGAACAAGGAAGAGACAGAAACTTTCACCATAGTGAGGAGGTGTGGTTGACCCTGCCGCTAGGTGTGATACATTCTTTTAATAGATGTGATTGGTTGTCATAGACACACCCCTTTGTGAGCCTGCAAGGTGTGGACATCCAGTGGAAATGAAATGAACTGCTAACTGTGAAAGTTAAGCATTGTTAGTGTGATCACTCTGCTGATGGAAGGATTTGACAGACCCAAATCATTAGTGGTGCATTTCTCCAGTTTTCCAAATATCTTAGTATTTTGATCATTTTTATTTCTGGCATTTTAGCATTAGGTGGGAAATATGTGCGTATCCCTATGATATCAACCACACATATTATCCCTGCACGATCTAATCTGTGGCATTTCATTTACTCACTGTCATCCAGTGTTTGGAGGATATTCCTCCGACCTCTTTGTGATTTCACCATTTTCTTCTCTGCTTGAGAAACTTTTAAGTCTTTTAAAAGTCCTCCTCTCTGCTCCTAACAGTTTTCACCTCAGGAGCTCTTTTAAGGTCTAAGGTGCTCTGTAGATAACTTTTATTTGTACAAGGACCTAGTCTTAACTTAAAGGGGACATTCTAAAAAACGTCACAATAATAGGTGTTTTCTTTTTGTCACTAGGAGTAACTCTTTGTTCTAGGAGGCTTTGTGAATACGGCCCAGAAGGGCAACTATACAAAAAAGGGCCGGGTCAAGGGCGGGTGTTGGGCAAATTACTCTCAAAATGTAATATATTACATATTACTTGTTACCTTCATTTGAAAGTAATATGTTACTTCACAACATTCCACTCTGTGTAAAGTAATAAGTTACTCATTACACTACTTTTGCATTACTTTGATCAAAATTACCTCAGAAGAACTAATGTTGATTTTAAAAGGATGAGGGTCATGTTGTTTCACAGCAGATAATCAAAGCACAGAAGCTCCAGTTTATTACATTTAATTTCAAATCCAGTGCTGCACAGTCCTGACCCATTAATGCATTCACATACAGTGGTTACCACTTTGTATTAAAGTGAAAAAAAAATGATACAAAGCGATTAAATAGCCTAGACCTTTTAAAATAAATGAGTAGCCTTGGATACAGGGAGGGTCAGGCAGAGGATCAAAGTCTTATAATTATGAGATATGGCTCAATATTTGTGGGCCTGTGATATGAAAAACAAAAAACAAATGTTGAGGTTGGCACAACAAACAGAATGGCATGCGATTAAGTCATTTTGACGAGTGCTGATTAAGACACTGGAGCTGGAAGACCCACCTGCCGGTTCCTGGTGCGCCCGTCAGCTACAGCAGCATCAGAGAGAGAGTTATGCATAAGAACTGGACTGTGTGCCTGTGTTGCTCTCTTATCCCCGCTGAATTTCAGGCAGCCTTAGGATGCAAAAGCAGAACGAGATATGTTGTGTGTTGTTATATTGATGGAAACACACTGAACATGACAATGCACAGTGCGACATGACCCAGCTGTGTTGACCCCCAGCATCTTTCTATAATGTTTTTTGTAGTGACATGACAAGACACATGACATGCGGTGCATGCTGCTGTGTTTATCCCAGGGCGCAGCTGTCTGGCCTTGAAAAACAGGCGCTCTGGAACGCTTGCACATTTCTAAGGCACTGTTCTTGCTTTTGAGCGCCTTGTACGTGTTTATATTAAAAAGAGTGGAATTGAGGGCGCAAAAAACATGGCATGTGTGCGGGACCTTAATTGTCCTTCACTTCACTAAGCGAAAGACAATCATAGAAATCAATAAAATCAATAAACAGTACATTGCAGTAATTAAGTACATAATCTGCTATTAATCAGGACACCACACTTAACAAGTAATTAACATATCCATCAATCATGGAATGGACCTGCATTTGTATAGTGCCTTTCTAGTCATCTGACCACTCAAAGTGCTTTATACACTACAAGTCACATTCACCCACTCACACACTGATGGAACAGCCATTGGGAGCAATTTGGGGTTCAGTATCTTGCTCAAGGATACTTTGACATGCAGACTGGAGGAGCTGGGGATTGAACCACTGATCTTTTGATTGGTGGACGACCTGCTCTACCTCTAAGCCACAGCCGCCCCATCAGTGGCTGACAGTTTTGTTCTTGTCTTGTTTCAGGAGCTTGGAGTCCTTTAACAGAGGCAGCTGTGGGGTTTGCACTGGGAGCAGTGGGAGGTTCCATACTAGGAGCCACAGAGGATCCAGTGGACAAGATCTTGTCAGTGATGACTTCTGCAGGCCCACTGAAACCAGTGATGGAGGAAGTCAGGACAGTGGGTGCTCTCGGGCTGGGGACCCTTCTTGGAGCCACAGCTTTGACCACTGTGATGACCTCAGTCGTAGCTGGTGTGATTTTGGCAGCAGTGGTAGCTTCAGTATTTGTGGCCATGAGAAGCTGTGCCTCCCACACAGACTCTGCTGGTATGTGGGCATCAGCAGCACTCGCTGGGGCCTTTGGGACCACTCTCAGTGGAGCCACGCTTGGGATTACTATTGAATGGATTGTGAGGGCCTATGGCATGGTGGGCCTCCTGTGGGTGTTGAGCATATTCACCATGCTCAAACCGCCCCTGCACTTTGTATTTAAATTCCTCTGGAAGCAGGGAGAGGCCTGTTGCACTCTGGGATCTACCGTCTGGGACAGGGACAGGAAACAGATGGAGATTACAGAGTTGCAGCACAGGCAGAGAGCAGCTGAGCAGATAGAGCAGACGATACTGACGCTGGAGAAGGGAGGCAGCACCGGTGGGATGGAGAATAAGATGACATGGGCCAATGAGCGAAGGCAGAGAGAGGAGATAGAAAGGAGGAAGATAGAGAGTGAAGAGGCAGAAATGGAGCAAAGAACAATCCAAGACTGGATCACCACGGTGGTGATCAAATACGTGGACTTCTTGGCTTTCTCTGGGATTCCAATGACAGTGGTTGCCATAGTAACATCAGGGTTCGGGGTGTTTGGTTACGGAGGCCACCAATCTGTGTTTATAGTGCTTCTGGCTTTGGTTGTAGTCATAGCCTATTTGCTTATGAAATCTTCTGACTTTAAGTTCTGGATGTTGATAGGTTGCATGGCAATGCTTGCTACATTTGTCATTGCCTTACTCACCCTACATGCCGGGCAGGTGGTTGTAACAACTGCCATGAAGATGCAAGCAGCAGGACAGAGTCAGTCCACAGAAAACATCAGTGCTCGTATGAACTACCAATCCTCTCTGGAAGCTTTGAACGCAGCTGTCTTTGTGGCAAAATTATTTGAGCTGGGTTTAGGGGCTACAGTGGGGGGTCCGCTGGTGAGGCGAGCAGCTGGAGAGGTGAAAGTTATAGCAGGGGCGGCTTCAGTTGCGGGGGGTTTACTTGTGGGGTTGGAGGTTTTAGGCCCGGTTCTGGGAGAAGGGGGGAAAGCTGGGGCACTGCTGGGGGTGGTGGGGGCAGCGGGGGTGTCTGCGGGTGCAGCTGCAGCCTTGGCTGGAAGGTGGTCCTCATGGCTAGGAACTTTGGGAACAATAGCAGGGTTGGTCATAGGAGCATTAGGGGTGGGAAAATGGCATATTGTTAACATTGGACTGCAGCTGCCTGTTGCCTATATCTTCGCTATGACCAATCCCTTTTAACACAACAACCATAAGCCGACTGTCAAACATGTCGAAGCACTAGGAGTTGCCAGTGTATCATTTGTACTAGTTACCTGTTTTGAGTTAATTGAAAGGATAAGTGTAGTTATATTCCATATTTTTCCCTACAATTAACAAATCCAATGTGTAGAGCCAAACCAACAGTGAAGGTATTGTAATAACAAGTATAATATATTCTTCCTCTATGCCAAATGATGACTATTAAAAATGCATCAGTGAGTCACATTGGGTATGTTTACATGCACACAATAGTGCCCTATCAGCCTTACTAAGAATAACTAATGACCCCCTTCTAGCTGCTAACTCAGGTAATTGCTCCATCCTCTTGCTCCTAGATCTAATTGTAGCCTTTGACAGTGTGGATTACTCTACTCTCATTCACAGAGTTAAGGAATAGGTGGGCATCTCTGATCCTGCTTTAAACTGGTTCCCTTCATATTTATCCAAAAGATCCTTCTTTGTCTATGTCAGCAACTCATTTTCTTCCTTGGCCCCCATCTACTGTGGTGCACCCCAAGGGTCCATACTTGGTCCAGTCCTCTTCTCTATTTTTTTTTTTTTACTTCCGTTAGGCCACATTATTCAAATACATAACATGTGTTTTCACTGTTATGCGGATGACACGCAGATTTACCTCCCCTTAGAGCCAAACAACATCAACAAACTAACTGAACTTGGGAACTGTCTTCATGACATCAAACCCTGCAAAGATTCCAATTTTCTCCAGCTCAATTAGAGTAAAACTTAACTTATTGTATTTGGCCCACATCACTCCTCATCTTGGCCCATTGGCCCCCTTTGTTAACCCACATGTTAAAAATTATATTTGTTATATTTGATTCAGAATTGAAGTTTGACAAACAAATCAACCAAGTAGTAAAATTAAGTTTCATGCCGCTGCACACCATCTCCAAACTCAGATCAATTCTCTGTACTTCTAACCTAGAGAAAGTCATTCACACCTTCATATCCTCCTCTGCTTTGATTACTGCAACTCATTATATACCTGGGCATAACTCTGGACAATAAACTCAATTTCGATCAGCACACCAGAGACATACAAAAAAGGAGCCAACAAAGACTGTCAGCTATCCGAAAACTCAAAGGACTCTATGTCGCCCCCCTTCTACTGCTATTTCTGTACCAAAGCATCATTCATTGTTTCTTCACCATGCTTTCTGTCACCAGTCGGGCCAAACTGACACACATCACACACACCGCTTCCAAAATCATTGGTCTTCCCACACCCAACCTCACAGAGTTAAATAACAGGTCCATTACACGCTTTGCAAAATCAATAGAATGGAACACCACACACCCACTCAACCAATACCTCATCCCATTACCCTCAGGGCGCAGGTACCAAACACTTAAACTCAGGAAAGCTTGACTCTGGAAGAGCTTGATCTCAGCAGCCATAGCTGCGCTGAACAAGAGATCCCAATGACTCAAAGTGTCCACCTCTGTGAATGAACGTGATGTTTTGTGATGTCTGTGATATGTCTGCACCTGTGATATTTGTGATCGATCTCTGTAAATGTACAGTTAGTGGAAACAAATTTCCCTCTGGGACGAATAAAGTAAGTCTAAGTCTAGTCTAAGTCTATATGTTGGCATTACTCAGTCTTCTTTCTCCTGTCTTCAGAAAGTCCAAAATGCAGTCCTGAGATCCAGGACTAAGTATTACAGGTACAAGACTTTCTCTGTCACTGCCCCCAAAGGCTGGAATTCTCCTTCTCCCACCATCTGATTCTCCCCCACCACTGAGATTTTCAAGAGTCAATATAAAACACACTTGTACTCACTACCCTTTAATTGTGCATAATGTGATTGTCATTATTGCTGTTACTGTCACAGTGTGGTGACAGTATAAAATCAACACTGATGCAGTTTTTTACTATTGTTGCAATAATCCTGGTAATGACATGTTATCATTGTTGTTATTATTATTTTGTTACTATTATCACTCAGATTCTTTTGTTTCTCCTTCGGTTGTACACTTTTCTCTGTGTGTGCTATAAGAGCACTTTGGGTCAAATCTGTGTTTAAAGTGTTACATAACTAAAGTTGATTTGACTTGACTATTATTGTGAATATATCAATTTTCTGAATTTGATGCAAGTGGCATGAACAGCATATTCTGGAACATCTTTTAGGAGCTCTTAGATTTTGCACATTTCAAGAAGGTGGTTGAAGAATTGAAAGATGGAAGGTGTGTTTGCTCAATCCAACAAGTCCTGCAGCGGAAACTTTGAAAAAGTCATGTTATGATGCAAAGAAGCAAAATGACAAGCAGCTCTAGCTGTTCCACTTTTCTGTATTAAGAAGTGATACATCAACAACATGTTAAAAAAACAATTAATCTGAGTATGCAGGGTGATATACAGGAGTTTTATTGGAATATTCATTTTTTTCTATCAGCCACGTAAACACCTTAGTAGGAATATTACCTTTTTCAGAATATGGGCAAAAAACAGAATATTTTGTGTGTAAAAATGTAGTCACTGTTGCACTGGGTGACATGTTCCGTCATTACCATGAACACACATACACACACTAACACACACACACACACACACACACACACACACTGTATTTCATACACTGTGATGACTTAATCCCATATACACCATGCTTTTGCAAAGTAGAACACATCATGTGGATTCATCCAAAAACATGTGGATTCATCCAAAAAAAAGAGCCTTTTTTTAAAGATGAAACTTTATTTTATTTTATTTATTTACATCTTCACTAGGAACCAGTGGGCTTGGGGCTGAATGCCACAGAGAGAGTAGGGATGTCATAAAGTATTGAGACATGCACAAACACATTGAAGGTTTTGATTTTTTCATAAGATTTTTAACCATAAGAAAAAAAAACAGAGTAACATTCTGACTGGTCCTTTAAAGCTAAACTCCACCCACTTTTGACCAGGCAGGGGCTCAGGTGAACACTGGCAGAAGTGCAAGCTAGTTTGTAGCTGCATACTGTTGCAAGACAACAGAAGTCACTAAAATTACCAAAGATTTAATTACCAATTTCCTGGTCATCTCAAGTTTGCTGGAAATGTTATTCAAGGCGCCATAATGCTGGGTGTTTAGACGTCAACATTATCAGTTCCTCCATCTTGTCTTCTCTCTGCTTCAGTGATTCACACTAGTTGACTGGCTAAAGCCAGGCGACAGCTGCCTCATTGAAATGACTGGAGGCAGCGTGCAGTGGTGTGAAAGCCCCTATAGAGCTTGAAATCTTTCCTGCCAGATAAGGCTCTAAAACCAATAAAACTGTAACAGTTCACCTACAAAATCCAACTCCTGTTTTATATTTTATATTGAAGCTGGGGCAGCACTGTGTTAGCACTGCCACCTCACAGCCAAGAGGGTTCTGGGTGTAACCCACCAGCCAGCTTTTCCTTTTGATAGTTATCTGTAATGTTTTGTAGTGTACACTATGCTTAAGATTATTGCATTCTTACATGTCTGTACCAGGGGCCCCCTGCAATATAACCTCTCTGTGTAAACTGATTAAATTGAAGATGTGTTATCTTTCAGAAAAAGATCTGCCTCTGCTCTAAATCATTCCACATTTTATTTGAAGGTTATCTCAAATATCTTAATAAATAAAATGGTGGGATGCAAGAGATTTTTGAGTCATAAGGATGTC
Source organism: Epinephelus moara (assembly GCF_006386435.1). NCBI lineage: Eukaryota > Metazoa > Chordata > Actinopteri > Perciformes > Serranidae > Epinephelus > Epinephelus moara. Next base: position 3,171,994 of record NC_065511.1, read on the forward strand.
TCTGTGATCCAGTTCCACTAAACATACTGTGTCTTCTACTATGGTCCTAGGAAACCAAATCCTATATTTGTGATTCCACAGGCCAGTAAAGGCTGCCCCTTCTCCTTATACAATGACTAAAGATCAACATTGTTAGTTTAGCCACATGACAGTTCACATTAGAGTCAGTATCTTGCATGAAAAATTGCTCAATTAAATTAAATTCAGTTCGATCCAATTCAATACAATTCAATGCAAGAAAACTTTATTTATCCTGAAGTTACAGCAACACAAAATACATACATGTCAGCATCCTCCTGTCTGACACCTCCTCTACAGACTCCTGTTCCACTACTAGGACAGAACCAGCTTTCCTGATGAGCTTATAGAGCCTGTTAGCATCAGCTGCCCTCACCCTGCTGTCCTAGCACACTACATCGTAGAAGATGACGCTGGCTACTAAAACATCTGCAACATAGTTCTGCAGATGTTGATATATCTGAGTCTCCTGAGAAAGTATAGGCGATTTGTAAGTAAAGCAGTGATATGACAGGTTTATGTATTCTCTCTGTAAGTTTCAGCCTCAGGAAAGACCTGTGTAAGTTTAACTGCTTCTCTCAGGCCCCTTCAAGGAACATGTATGGAAATGAAAGGCTTTTCAAGTCATGTCATCACCTACACGTGATAAGTAGTGTGTGAAAGAATGTGGCAGAACCTGTTTTTCATGGTAAACCACCACACGTATGAACCTCCAGCTACCAGTGAAGGTAAAAGAAAACTCAACTGTAAAATACAAAGAAATTCAAACTGTCACTATGCCTTGTGCCTTGTTCCCAACACAGGTCTTTCTCAGTTTAGAGTTTCATGTTTTATTAAATTAAATATATTAATCAATTACATTGTTTCTGAAAAGCATAGCAATTATGGTCATTTTGTTTCTTTCTCACATGAGCAGTCCACTTAGAAACTGCTGTTATTAAAGCAATAATGCAACACCAGCATCAGCATTACACTCTGCAAAACATGAACGAAAATGTCTAATGAAAAACAACTACAGAATACAAGTGAGTGTAAACTACAAATGCATAGAGATGCAAACAATATGCAACATGACATTTCACCACAATGCCACATTTCTGCCTCTTCAATCAGTTTCCTGTTTTATCATGTGACACACAGCAGTCACATGACACTCAGCTTACCTTACCAGGAAGACATAAATGCTGCACCTGAGGGGAAAGTCCAGAAGAAGAGAGTGTAGGCCTGTGCCTGCAATAACAATCCTGACACTGGGTTTATAGATCAGCCGTGTGCAAGTTAAAGTTTCAGGTAAACAGGTAGGAGACCGTCATTTTCATCATTTTAATAATGGCTTCATACCTTTTCACTAATGTAAAAAATCTTGAACAGGCATTGTCACAGTGTTACCTCTGAGTGTGTGTGTGTGTGTGTGTCTATGTGTGTGTGTGTGTGTGTAAACAGGATCTCAGCTGCTCCAGTGATCTTTGACCCACAGAGAGCTTTATTTTGTCTTGCTAAGATATCATGCATAACTCATGCAGAAATAAGGGAACAAATCGTAAGGGGAAGTGGTGGTGGGAGTGGGAGGGGTCATCTTATTAAAGAGCTGTTAATAAAGTAACTTCATCAATGATGGTCCATCTACAAGGTTGTGATTTCCATGCTGATCCAAATGTTGTTTGTTGTTTGAAATCTCATGTTAATTTTAATTTAATCTTAGAAATATTGTATAATCTCATTTGGAATTTACAGCACATTCACAGGTTCTCTTAAAGGGTAACTTTTAAAATTTTAAAGTGGAGCCTATAGCCAACATTTGTTTGTCGGGTCCATGTGGGTAGTAAATGGGCTGAAAAATGGTCCCTTTATGGGATTGTTCACAGGTCAGAGTCCTGCATGGGTCCATTTCTGAAAACCCGCACCCATCCATACCCGTAAAGCTCAATGTTAGATACCACCTGTTACCCGTTATTATGTCTAAGTCAAATACACACCCACCCACAAACGTTAATAAAAGTCCCATGACCCGACCTGCACCTGTGATTAAACACAAACACATGCACATCTTTTTCATTTGTCGGTGAAGATTCTCAGTCATCCAGGTCATGGTAATCGTAAGTGCTATCTCGTAGGCAACTGGACTTGCTTGCGTTTCTTGAAGACATTTCGCCTCTCATCCAAGAAGCTTCTTCAGTTCTAAATGGCTGGTACGAAGTTGCAGGCTATAATCCCTGTGTGGGTGGGAACCGTTACAGAGTCGTAGGGGTCATGTGAGCTCTTAGTTTCAGAGTCCTTAAGGTCACAATGTGAGTCGCTGACCCACCTGGCCACCATGTCAGTCATTAGGGTCAGGTGGGACCAGGGGTGAATGGGTGTGAAGTCATCTGGGGAGGGATCTCAATGTAGTCTTGACCTCTACGACTCTGCAAGGGTTCCCACCCACACAGGGTTTATAGCCTGCAACTTCGTACCAGTCATTTAAGCCTGCAACTTCGTACCAGTCATTTAGAAGTGAAGAAGCTTCTTGGATGAGAGGCGAAACGTCTTCAAGAAATGCAACGAAGTCCAGTTGCCTATCTTTTTCATTTGTTTTATGTTGAAAAATATTTTTTTTTTGTAGTTTATTTTTACCCTTGAATTTATATATATACAAATTGTTTACCTATTACACAGCTTTTGCGGGTTACCTGTCGAGTACCTGATGATACCTGACCCAGTGCAGAACTCATTCAGTGAATGTAGAGTCTGTAGGCAAACCCGGAGATCTTGCCTCCGGAAGAAGAGCGGAAAAGCCCTGGTTTCCGGTTGTAGGCTGTTTGTAGTCCGCATGATATTGTCCAATCACGTTTGAGCCGGCTGCAGTTGTTGCCAGGTTAAACGGTCCGTGTGGTGAACTAACGAGGCAGAACATAACTGGCGTCACTGCAAACTCTGAATCCATCGCAGTGGTTCAGCATATTTACTTATAATGGAAGTCGGAAACGGAAATTCGCCTCCTCCGCCCAAATCAAACCGGAATGCCAAAAAATCGGGGGTCTGCCCCCAGAGGCTGTATCGCCGTCTGCCGGAAGTCAGACGCCGAATACAGCCGATGGGTTCCGAGAATGGGCACAACCTAACGTGGGGTAAACAAGAAGAAAGACTTTTTAAGTAGTTACACAGCCCCAAGGGGCACAAGCCAGTGTTCTCATTGGGCCGGTCCCAAGCCCGGATAAATGCAAAGGGTTGTGTCAGGAAGGGCATCCGATGTAAAACCTATGCCACATCAAACATGCAAATCACGAAAATGACTTCCATACTGGATCGGTCGAGGCCTGGGTTAACAACGTCCGCCACTGGTGCTGTTGACCTACAGGATGCCAGTGGAAATTGGACACAGGGTTGATCCTTTCATGCCTCCGGCCAGTTGACCAAAATACTGCCAAACGGTGACCCGTGAAATCCCACAGAGATTGGACGTGTTTCAGCTAAGTTCAGTTACAAAGAGTGTTTTCGGCCAATTTAAGTACATTTCTTTGTCATACTTGTTTTTTGATTACTTGACTGACCTTCCTATTTCTATGTAAGTCATCAAATCCAACCATATATCATCTTAATAACTGTCTTGCTGACTAAAACAAAGCATTTTTTTGAACTATGTAACCAACTCCCAGCAAGTGTTAGCTACGCTTGATAAAACTGATAAAATGTCCACACAGCAGGGTTGGTTGTAATGCAGTGTTACAACTAAGCTGCCTATAGCTCATTTTCTCTATTTTTGCACTTCAAACTTATGTTCATTTTGAACTAATGTCCTCAGTTACATGAGATATAGTTGTCAGTATTCATACAGTTATTCATATTTTGACACGTGAATCTAGGTTACAGAATCTATACATCTATCAGTCCAACCACTGAATATGGATGATAAACTAATAGATGCATGGGTACTGTACGGATACCTATACTTCCGCTGATGTAGATGGAGAGATAGGTATCTACATACATCTATCCATCAATCTATCGGGGATGAAAAGAGCAAAATAAATAATATCCACACAGACTGTGTATCCATTTATGTGTTGATCTTTCCATTCATGAAGCATTGGATATCTATCATGGATAGATTCATTAACAGTATCAACCTATAGTATAGTAGGGTTGAGAATCGCCGAGGACCCACGATATATTGTGATGATACTTAGGTCACAGTATGATACTACTGTGATATTGCTATATGCTGAGTATTACGATAAAATGTATTGCAATATATTGCTATTTCTTTTTTTTATTTTTACCTGTTTTTCCAACTGCAAATTATTTCCCCAAAGAAAAACTTTGTCAACACCAGTTTTACCTCAAAAGATAAAGTTTTCAGTCTGTTCATCTGACCAATCATTTATTGCAGCAAAATGTAATACGGGTTTATCGTTAGGCTGTCAACAGCTAATGTTGTTTCTGGATGGTGGAGTGTGAGGTGAGCCCTCATGTTCATAGTACTTCCAGTATTTAATTCTCATATGACACTGCTTGCAAATCGCGTGTCATATCCAAGCCCTCCTTTCCTTTTGTGCTAATAAATCCAAAATAAGTCCAGACGTTTGATTGAAATGCCAATAGCAAATTTCTGATTTCTTTCTCTGCTTCCTCCATCTTTGTTTTGATGAACGTCCGGCCAAATGCAGATGACTATGGAAGCCCATTTCCGCCACTTGATGGAAAAAAATAAGATCTATTAACTCAAAATAATGAGATACTAAGTCAAAATAATGACTTACTAAGTCAAAAGAATGAGATACTAAGTCAAAATTATGACTAAGTCAAAATAATGAGATACTAAGTCAAAATAATGACTTACTAAGTCAAAATAATGAGATATTAAGTCAAAATTATGAGATACTAAGTCAAAATAATGACTTAATAAGTCAAAAATAATGGGATACTAAGTCAAAATAATGACTTACTAAGTCAAAATAATGAGATATTAAGTCAAAATTATGAGATACTAAGTCAAAATAATGACTTACTAAGTCAAAATAATGAGATACTAAGTCTAAATTATGACTAAGTCAAAATAACGAGATACTAAGTCAAAATAATGACTTACTAAGTCAAAATAATGAGATATTAAGTCAAAATTATGAGATACTAAGTCAAAAATAATGAGATACTAAGTCAAAATGATGAGATACTAAGTCAAAATTATGACTAAGTCAAAATAATGACTTACTAAGTCAAAATGAGATACTAAGTCAAAATAATGACTTGCTAAGTAAAAAATAATGAGATACTAAGTCAAAATTATGACTTACTAAGTCAAAATAATGAGATACTAAGTCAAAATAATGACTTACTAAGTCAAAATAATGAGATACCAAGTCCAATAATGAGGTGAATGAGTACAGTTTCAGCCTTCGACAATCCATACTCTTCATCTCTCAGTCACGATGGATAACATTGAGGGATACTAACTCAAAACAATGAGGTCATAACTCATGTACATCGGATATGCCACACACTACACTTTGATGTGACGTATGGAGTATGTTTGGCTACTTAAGTAGTCTACAAATTACAAAATGTAGTAAAATAGTGTTGATTTTAAGTGTTCTGTTTGGCTAAGACATAAAGTTAATTATACAACAGTTAGTTTAAGTCGCACTTAAATAGGTCAATAATATGCTCATCAGTGAATACGAGTGTTAGTGAATAGGAGTGTTATTGAATCAAATTGTTCACCACTCCTCCGCGAGTTATGAGTTATGTGAGTTACCATATATTTCCAAATAGCCGCCGGGCACCTAATAGCCGCTGGGGGTTTGACCCCATTTTGCGTATTAAACGCCGGTCCGATTAAATGCCCGGGCGATTATGTCCTCATTCATTGCCTCATGGCTGTCCCTCCTTGAGGGACTGTTTGCGCTTTTACGCACGGGTCGGTGGTGAAGTGGTGCACGTGACTCGTGCTACGGATGGACAGACGGACGGACAGACAGCCACGTATCTAAAACAGGTAATACATCTGGCTACATCTTTCCCACATCAAATATCCGTGATCGCCTTGACCGGCGTGCGTAAAAGCGCACACAATTCCGTGTCCTCTCACCACGGATGCTGTGATTTGATGGCCGGTACTCATTGTAGCTCACTCAATAATAATGATAATAATAATAATAATAATAAGTTACTGTGGACCTATATGCCATGCCTTTTAACAAAATTACCAGAAGAGTTCGCTGAAAAACAGGTAATGTCAGCCTGAATTACTCACGTGCGTCCTCCGGTGAAAATCGCTGACATGCATGGGGAATACAGCTTCTACAGGCTTGCCATAACTTACTGTCAGGACTCAGGGATCAGAATTCGGGATGGCGGACCGTCGGGATGGCGATATTTCGGTGTGGCGGCCTGTAACTGTTGGTTAAATGGCCCATTCGGTTGGTATTTGGATAACTGGGGCTTTACTGGTATAATGCAATAGCACCACCCAGCGGTGAAACCCGTGTACACGAAAAAAATGACCCACTCTAAATGTTTAGAGATTTTTGTACACGAACTCACCCCTACATTATACAGTATTTTTGCACTGCAAAACATACTGGACAGGAACTGTAACCAAATAATGGCCTGGTGCAGGTTGGTGCAAAAAAAAAAGAAAAAAAAAGCCTTGAGCAAATAGCCCCTGGTTCTTTTAAACACCTGGGGTCAAAATCAATTTTGTGAAATAAACGCCTGGGCTACTATTTGGAAAAATACGGTATCTATGTTTTGTAAAAGCATTTTGCTCTGCTGCTGTAGACAGCCTGTCTAAATGATGTCTTGAAGCCTGTCTGATTGTATGTGGGGTTTTTTTCTTCATGTCGGCATGTTAAGCTTGTATTTTCGGTCTCT
>NC_065511.1:3179326-3192533 GCF_006386435.1 Epinephelus moara
GATGTTATCCATCGTGACTGAGAGATGAAGAGTATGGATTGTCGAAGGCTGAAACTGTACTCATTCACCTCATTATTGGACTTGGTATCTCATTATTTTGACTTAGTATCTCATTATTTTGACTTAACAAGTCATTATTTTGACTTAGTATCTCATTATTTTGACTTAGCAAGTCATTATTTTGACGTAGTATCTCATTATTTTGACTTAGTAAGTCATTATTTTGACTTAGTATCTCATAATTTTGACTTAGTATCTCATAATTTTGACTTAGTAAATCATTATTTTGACTTAGTATCTCATAATTTTGACTTAGTATCATTATTTTGACTTAGTAAGTCATAATTTTGACTTAGTATCTCATTATTTTGATTTAGTAAGTCATTATTTTGACTTAGTATCTCATTATTTTGACTTAGTAAGTCATTATTTGGACTTAGTATCTCATTATTTTGACTTAGTATCTCATTGTTTTTGACTTATTAGATCTTATTTTTTTCCATCAAGTGGCGGAAATGGGCTTCCATAGTGACAGAGACCTCTGCTGATCTCACAAGGAAAAAACAAACAAAAAAAACATCAGCACCATCTAGTGGACCAAAACAGCAACTGATTTTATTATTCTAGTACCAAAAGTTGGGGAGGCTCTAAAAAATTTGTGGTTATCCCAGTTGGACCTTTGTGAAAACAGCAGCCCGTTCCAGGAAGAACAAGGTGGGTGATGAAGAAAAGAACAAACGCAATAACATTGTCATCCCCTGTGTGTCTGGGGTATCTGAAAAACTCAGGAGGATCTTCAACAAACACCGCATCCCTTTGTATTTCAAACACAGTAACACACTCAGACAAAGACTGGTACATCCAAAAGACCGTACACCACACACCCAGAAGAGCAACCTGGTGTACGCTGTCCAATGAAGTGAGGAATGCCCAGACTTGTACATTGGTGAAACAAAACAACCACTAAACAAACACATGGCCTAACACAAAAGGGCTAACTCGTCAGGGCAAGACTCAGCTGTCTATTTACACCTCAAGGAGAAAGTACACTCCTTTGAAGGCAGCAATGTGCACATTTTGGACAGGGAAGACAGATGGTTTGAAAGAGGTGTAAAAGAAGCCATCTATGTGAAATTGGAAAAACCATCTCTCAATAGAGGAGGAGGTCTGCGACACCACCTATCCCCCACCTATAATGTTGTCCTTTCATCCTTGCCCAGGAGGTTTAACAACTTAACTTCTAAAAACAATGGTCATTCACAAATGGCCTCATGTGACTCTAACGACTCCAAGGACCACCGTTGCAGCAGGAGTTTCCACGACCGTCGTTGACACACCATTGGAGCACTAACGAATCAGTGACATCATTGCCCTTGTGAAGACCTCCTCAGGGGTTAAATACCTGGGTGTTTTCCACACCAATTTGTCAGACTAGTTCCAGCCTAGTCAGACAAGCATGAACTGATGAAGCCTCTTGGATTAAAGGTGAAATGTCTTCTAAGACAAAACTAAGTCCAGTTGCGTTCGATTCAGTTGCCTTGAGATAACTATGACCTGGATGAATGAGAATATCCACAGGCATTAAACTGTGTATTTGCCAAAATTTAAAATGTATAGCAAGTGTTACAACTGACCCTCTGCCTGTTAATGAACTTCACCCATGGGGTATGTTGCAACATTTCACCTCCACCATTGTAGAAAAAGGTAAGTACTAGGAAAAAAAACAACTTAATTTGTAGCAGAGTTGTACACGTTAAAATAAAACAAACAAAAAAACCCCAACAATTTCACTGTTTTAATACATTAGCCATAACTAAAATGTGTTAGGTTGTGCCCCACTCTCTCCTACAGTTGCTGAAAATTCAGACAATATTTTTATTTTGTATGTATGCTAGTGTATGCAAGTATTTTTTTTTTTAAATCATTATTATTATTATTATTATTTTTATTATTATTATTTTTTTTTTTTTTTAGAAATGGCGCCCGTAGCAGTAACTCGGCTCCTCGCCTTGATCTCACTGACTGTGGCCCTAGACAACGGATTGCTGAGGACTCCACCTATGGGATGGATGGCCTGGGAACGCTTTCGCTGTGAAATTGACTGTAAAAATGACCCAGAGAACTGCATCAGGTCCAATTGATTGGGGAATTTCTGTGATTAAAATTATCCTGGATATTCTAAGCAAAGATATTGAAAGCTTAATCACTAACAACATAAAATACTCAGGTAGAAACCAATCAATATCCAGCAATTACAGAGGGCATGACAAAGACAATTCGGTCAGTTGCTAGAGTGAGAGGAAAATAGGGGACTGTGTCAGATTACAACATGATTTCATCCAATTTTATCTCACAGAAATATGTCAGATGACTAAAACCTCTTAACACAGCATTACGTTGTGGTGGCATGTATTGTGTTGAAATCACATGGTGGCAGCACAGTGGGTCTGGGCACCAAAACTCCTTTGTTAGGTTTAGTAAGAGACTGTGTTTTTGGTTAAAATAACTCTTAATATATATTTTTTTAATCTACGGGATGCAAATACATAATGTAACAATACTACATAAAACATGTAAGTATGTTATCTTAAAATAAGTCGACACGTAGTGGGTAAAAGTCCATTGTTTATTTGACCCATCTACCACCCCGACCTTCTCCCTATGCAGACTTTCTCACTCAATATACCATTTATGGGGCTGTAGCAGTAACCACCACCCACTGTGTGATGATGTTGAACCAGGAAATTCGTACACCACACCAAAGCATCCAAATTGACTTTCCATTGGCACAGTTTCTGTGATGCTGGCAGGTAATTTCAACACAATATGGGCCACCACATAATGTGAAAGAAAGAGGTTGTGGTCTTTTCATGTATTTCTGTGATCCCTGCTCGTCATATTTTGACGCTTGGGCAGAATCTCCTAACGCAAATTTAATGATGCTTGGGGCAGCCTTTTGCATTGTATCTTGAAACAGATGCCATCGGCAGATCTTGATAGAAGGGTTGGCAGTAAGTCATGTTATCTTTCAATTGGTGTAAGATCAACCCTACCTCTTGAGCTACAGCTGCCCCAAAATATGCCATTTAAATTTGTTTCCAATAGCACGGTGCATTCAAAACTTTTTGTTATGTACCAAATTTGTACAGTGGGGAAAACTGTGCAGAAAAATTAAATGCATGCAATCTCATGGATAGGAATTGTTTTGGTGATATACAGGTATGTATGTGTTGGACTCAGAAAAAAAAGATTTTGATTCATTGCCTCACAGTTGTTGGGACTTATGGGTGAAAACATTAAGTGCTCTAGAAATGGCCCCATGGCGGTGCCATTCACACCCAAAAAAAAAAATCTTCCTTGGCCAATGACTTAACCTCCACATTTCATGGAACCTTGTTTAAAACACAAATGATGCAGAAAATGTGACTTAAATGTACATAAATGTGTTTCATGAATGGCTGACAAAGTCTTTTCCTTTCCTTGATCCACAGCGAGAGTCTGTTCAGAGACATGGCCGACCGGCTTGCTGAGGATGGCTGGAAGGAGCTGGGCTATGAGTATGTAATCATAGACGATTGTTGGATGTCCATGCTGAGAGATGAACAGGGGAGGCTGCAGCCTGAACCCTCCAGGTTGATATACTCTGCTCACTTTGCAGATTCAGTATGTCTGTGTTCCATCAATATTCATTATGGTGCAATTATTTCTCTTGAAAGCACTGCAGTAGAGACTTCCAGATTCAGTAATTTAAATTGTTTTGATGACCTCCTGAAGTAAAATGTTTAGGGTCGTGTATCTTTCCCTTTAAAGGGATAGTGCACCCAAAAATGAAAATTCAGCCATTATCTACTCACCCATATGCCGATGGAGGCCCTGGTGAAGTTTTAGAGTCCTCACATCCCTTGCGGAGATCGGCGGGTGGAGCGGCTAGCACACCTAATTGTAGACGGCGCCCCAGACTAACGTCCAAGAACACAAAATTAAATCCACAGAGTACCTCCATACTGCTCATCTGTAGTGATCCAAGTGTGCTGCAGCCGCGACACAAAAAGTTGTTTCGAAAAACGTCATATGAACTCTGTTTTTAGCCTCACTGTAGCCTGTAGCTCTGACTGCTTCTCTGTGCTCCGCGCTCACGTGTGCATGCCTGCGCGAGACCAGCGAAAGCATGAGCTTTGCTCACCCGCGTTTACATCACGTGACACGTGCACCGCAGGGAGGGACAACAGTAACCACAGAGCTAAAAGATAATTTGCACTACGGTCTTTTAGCAAAGGACAGCCCAACATGCCTGAAGACTTTGAAACTGAGGAGGAACAGCATTTCTTTGTAGCAAAAAAGCCTACTGAATGTATACACATGCTGCTTTTGCTTTTTAATGATTATAACAGTGAAAAAAAGACCTACCCTGCTGTACAGGAACCAGTGAAGGGAAGCAGGGAAACTTTGCTGATATTCAACCAGCTGTGTGTCAACGTATTGTGCGCAGACAAACGTTTTTTGACTTCTTCCACAGCCCCACAACAGTCCAGCTGCCAGTCTGGGTGCTGGGAGTGGCACGGGGGTGAAGCTAAGCACTGTTCATCTGCAAACACTGCAATGCCACACAGCTGGTTCAATATCAGCAAAGTTTCCCTTTATATTCATTGTCTTCTGTGGCGATCAGCATTGATGTGGTGGTTCACTTTTACTCTGTGATCTGTAGGCTTTAGCTTCAATCTTTATTTTGTTACCTTGATTTCGTTGCTGTCAGTCTGACATCCTGAATATATCCTTCAAATGCATATTGTAGACCCTTCTGTCTGCTTCTGTCTGAAATCGCTTTTTTGTTTTTCCAAAAATTTTAGAGTATTTCTCCAGGGAGTGCAGTTAGCAACAGTGGGAGCGCCATGCCAGTCTACCTCCGAAACCGAAAGTTTGTCGGACTTAGCAACAGTAACTAAGGGGGGCGAGCCTAAGCGAAGGGTGAATTATGAGCGACATCATCAGACCCTTGAATGAAGTTGGCTGCTTCAAATTGTATGAGATAAAATGGTACGAAAAGTGTCTGGGACTGCGAGACAGTAAAATGTTAATGTGTGGAATGTAAATGATACTCTGTGATCTTATCAAGGAAAATACAGAAAAATTATAAATACTATCCAAAACTTCTCTACCAGCCGAGACATAATATAACATATAGGTGTCACTAGGCTATATCAGAATCAGAGAATCAGAATCAGCTTTATTCACCAAGTTTGTGTGTACATACAAGGAATTTGAATCCGGTAGACTTGCTCTCAATGTATCAGAATTGACATAAGTACTCAAATTTAGACAAAATGCGTGACATCAGTTGTGAATAATTTTTTGTTATTTAGTTGGATGATGATGAAACTACTCTGAATATGTCACATAAAGGACTTTAAAGTAATCTCAGACTGTTTTTGCTAATGAAATAAAGGGTGTAAAAGTAGCCTTTTCAATGACAGATGAGGTCTGTTTGACCCATATGTTGCATTTATAATAACGGGAGCCAATTAACAGTGTGTGGATTATTTTTTAGATAAAATATTATCTTTTCTTTGTTCTCATCACACGTGTATTGTCAGCCACAGTGATGGAATCAGAGTGTAAAAGTAGCAGCACTATAGCAGCTATAGCAGCTCACCCAAATGATTTTTTTTCTCCTGTTTTAGTTTCATAATATTTAGAGACCTGAAGAAGTAAGGTTAGTTAGTAATTCACAAAAGTAAATAAAAAATGTAACAGCAAAATAAGTGCAATTTTGTGTAGTGTAAATGTTTTTATTCCTGGGATCCTATCAAGCACACAATATACTTGTGTGTATATGTTTGCATAGCTGTGATAGTTTGTGTGACATACATACTTTTTACATGCCCGTTTCCTGTAATCCCTTATCTAGTGCAGTAAAATGAAATTATCTAGTGCATAAAATCAAATTGGATGCACCCAGCTTTTGTGAGGTGCTTTTACACCTATAGTTCAGTTCATTTGGTCACACCAGAGGTAAAAATGATACATTGTTGCATTTTAGTTTTGGTTTGGTTCCTCTTCACAATGACTGTATGCAAACAAACCAGTAAACATGAAGTTCTACTGACTGACAGGTAACTCATTGATTGGACAGTTTGTCATCCTGCATCATCAGGACCCACTTGGGGAAAGCAAATTCTGGTGACTGACAGAAGTTTCTGCTGCAGCACTTAAATGCTTCTGAAGTCTTTATATTTATGTTCTTTGGTTTCACAAAGACCTCGGAGAGAAATAACCGATTGTAAGCAATGTCATGTTATTTATTGGACTGTAAATCAATGGCATGTTATGAATAAAGACTAACATTGAGACAGGATGAAAAGAAGGCGTCTTGTTCAGTAGGTTAGGTGTGAAAGCACCCTAAGTATACATGGGGCCTGTTTAACTGAAACATCTGTATAGTCCGGGGTCAAGTTTGAATTTAATTTAAATGAATCCTTACTTACCTCCAGGTTTCCAGGGGGCATTGCAAAACTGGCAAAGTATATCCATGACCGTGGGCTAAAGCTGGGTATCTATGCAGACATTGGTACTCAGACATGTATGGGATTCCCTGGCACCACACTGGATAAAATCGAGATTGATGCCCTGACCTTTGCTAGCTGGGGGGTAGACTATCTGAAGTTTGATGGCTGTTCCTCAAATTCTGTGGAACAAATGCTGGGTAAGAGCATACTAACCTTCTTAGTAGTATGGAATGAAGTCAGTGAAAACCTACAATTCTTTTGTAAAAGAAACCATGAGGAATTGTAGACGAGCCATACCAAGTGTTTTTGTGTTTCACACAGGTTACCCTCTGATGTCCAAGGCTTTGAATGCTACAGGCAGACCTATGGCCTTCTCCTGTAGTTGGCCTGTCTATGTGGGAGGCCTTCCACCTAACGTGAGTGTCATCCCTTCGTCACTGTCAAAAAAAGATGTTGGGTCACTGGGACTCACTGGGACTGTTCTGAAACAAGACTGGATAAAGACAATCGCTCCACTGAAACTAGAAAAAAAAGTTTATTTGTATTGATGACATATTTCATAATTGTTTTACATAAAGATAAATTTAGAACTCATTAAGAGACAAAATAATTTGATAAGTTTAAAATTTTTAGTCATGTGGCAGCATGGATGGCAATCCATGAATGACAATGCTGGTCTGTTGGTCCACCACTCCACAGGTCCAGACTGAAATATCTCAACATCATCTGGATGCATTACTATGGCATTTGTATAGATATTCATGTTTCACCTAATTAGAATCAGCTTTATTGTTCACACACCATTTGCACTGCTTTCAATGTACTTACACAGAAATAACCAAAACACTATCTGCTTAACATCGGCATGTAGTATGCTGAAGTTGAGAAATGTTGAGGCCGAGTGCTGCCTCATAGTTGCCAGCATGGCTGTAGACCTGTAGACCTGTAGACTTGTAATCTTGTCTGCTTTTGACTCGGCCATTTAATGAACCTTCGCACAGTCAAACATGAACAAACCAGCATGTAGCTTTCTATGCTGTTTACATAATTCTTAAGGAGATGACACATTTTGCTTTGTTGTGTTTCCCTGCTCCCACCAGGTGAATTACTCTTTCCTGGGTGATATTTGTAACCTGTGGAGGAATTACTACGATATCCAAGACTCATGGGATAGTGTGCAAGGCATTGTTGAGTGGTTCTCCAACAACCAGGATGATCTGCAGCCTGCTGCAGGGCCTGGACGATGGAATGATCCTGACATGGTATGATGGGTTTGTCTTCATTATTGATCCTAAAACATTACACAACTGATCATGGGGGCATCCAGAACACTAACTACTATCTCTCAAGGGCTCTGTCTACACCTTGTACAGTATTTACATGCCTCCTGGGTGATCGGATCACAAATGGACAACTCTAAGTACTGATGTGAATGCACTCAATGTGTCCTCAATGCATCTTGACATCCATTCGCTCAGACCCTATTTGGAGGTGGTCTGGGGCACCTATGGCTGAATTCTTTCAACAACCCCAAATTTGTCCTGGGCCACATTACAGGACTGCCTAATCAAGTGACGTCCTTGCTTAATCGACTTTTGCCGCTGTTACACAGGTGAGACACAGCGCTGAAGGACTATCTCCAGAGCTACTGTGAACAGTCATTTCAACGTCTGCCTGGTTATCATGAGCTAATACAGAAGCAGTGGTTAAACAGTCCCAACAATCTCACACCAACACTGAAACAGCTCACCTCTGTTGTTAAAACGGTTAATAATGTAAGCCATGTGATGCTAACAGTAAACTTGGCCCTCTCGTTGCGTGTGCAGGCAGACTCTCATCAACTGTTCCCGGCTTGGAGCTCAGTAGTCAGTAGTACTACTACTCAGTAGTAGTAGGAGTCATCAGCAGTAGTCTCCTAATGATGGTGAATGAAATGATATCCATGTTTATCTGCATAAACAACAGGGAAGTGAGATTCGTTCACAAGTGGTTACTGGAGACACACATGGAGACGTATTCTAACACCAGGTTTGAACAGACAGACAGAGAGATCCACCTGTGATCGGATCACCAAAAATGCATGATAATACAAGATGTAAAAAGGGTCAAGGTGCATTCGCTTCCAAGGTCACCCTTTTCAAAACCATATATGTTTTCCTTACTGCATTTTTGTATTTACCTTGTTTGGGTTCATACTGTTCAATTGTATGTAAACCTCAACTCATAGAGTCTCATTGACTAATGTCACAGGGAAAGTCATCCTTTCCCTGTGACATTACCTTTGTCCATAATGATGTGTTACATTTGAAGACACATTGTTTCTGCTGCTTAAGCCTATCATTCACACTAAGCTGTTGTGTTTCACATGTAAAGATGGTCCTTTTCAAAAATGCTAGATGAACCTGAATCAGCATTCGTGTTGTAGAGAAGGAAAACACATCTTCAAAACTATGATGTCTGCTCTCACAGATGAGTGGCTGATGTGTGGCGGCAATGTTAAGGGGCCCCTTATCTCTTCCTTCTCAGCTCTTGTTTGCCTTACTGTATACACATTTACTGCCCATGCCTCACATACCTCTGATATCTCTCTTCAGCTCATTATTGGAAACTTTGGTCTGAGTGAGGACCAGGCTTGCTCTCAGATGGCTCTGTGGGCTATAATGGCTGCACCACTCATCATGTCCAATGACCTTCGAAACCTGGATAAAAGCGCGACGGCCATCCTGCAAAACAAAGTGGCCATTGCCATCAACCAGGACCCTATGGGGATCCAGGGAAGACGCCTGCTGCAGGTCATCATCATTATTAAGACATGACCTTTTTTTTTTTTGTTACAGAAATTATACAATGATTAATACACTAATGTTAAAGGTCCTGAAACGTCAGGCAATTTGGGGATTTGGAGTCACAGTGGCGCTATAACAAATCAGGGAGTGTATTTTTAAGAAACAGTCTCACATTATGTGTGTTTGTGTGTGTTGTTGCACAGGAGAAGAGCCATATTGAGGTGTTCTGGAGGCCTCTATCTCAATCAGCAAGTGCCCTTGTGTTCCTGAGTCGACGGACAGATATGCCCTACCTCTACCACACCTGTCTGGCTAAACTCAACTATGATGCTGGCAACTATGAGGTTTGCACACCCTCTATGTCTTACCCTGTGTATTCATCTTTGAATTGAAAAGATTAGTTTATTAATGGATTAGTCAGTCAACAAAATGAATTAACAATTTTAATAATCAATTAATTGTTGTAGTTCATTTATCAAGAGAAAATGCCAAATAGTCTCTGGTTCCAGCTTCTCCAGATAGTTTCTGCTAAATATTGTTAGCCACTGCCAACAGGGGATACTTGGATGTGTGATGTGCAGGGGGAAGGATTAGTCCGAACAAGGAATATAATGTTTATATTCGTTTACTGAAGATTTGCAGACTTGTACATACTGGGGAACGCTCTAACTCCAGTGCAGACGAACTTTGAAAGTCCTCAACAGAGCCACCGAGCGACCACGATAACACATGTACAAAAAGCGCTTAACACACCTACGTAATTCTGGTAGGGAGGTGACATTTCCATAACAAATACTGCTATTATTTTAACATGCTATATTAACTAAATTTAACAGAATTTACTAAATAACATGGGGCATAGTAACACTTCTGACATTAATACTACCATTATTACCCTACTTTCCTCTTGAAAGCATGCTGAGTCCCTTCGATACCAACTAATGTAACAGTAAATTACACAAAAGAAATTCAGTCAAAACTGAAATCACATCCTAAACTGGTTTGGAACACTTTCTCTGCATTTAGACAACTACTTTTTAACTGTTAGGTATTTCTCCATAATAGGCACATATTTCCCGTCCCTTAAGAGTTTTTCCTGGTGGGTGGTCTTTGGTTGTCCTTGTCTGAGTCGGAGGTGCACATTTCCCCCTGGTCTTGGTGTATTGTGGGCTTCCTGCACCTGCATGCTGCGACCTGTCGCTTACCTTTTCTTCTTTGATGCCTGGGAGTGGCAGACCCAGGTGAACCCAGTCCATTGTCACTAATACTACGGGTGGAACAATCCTGACCGCATTTGGTGGCGGAAAACTTACCAGAGCTGATACATCCGCAGCGGGCCCAGTTTTGGGCCCCCAGTGGTAAGTTTCTCCTCCACTTTTGGTTGAAAATCTGCCGTTTCACCGCTGTGGGCTTTTGTACAGAGCTCGAGCAAGTAAATTGTATCCCTGCTCTCAGACGACCTTAATGTGGCCGACGTCAGCTCTGCTCCTCTGTGCCTGTCGTTTCTGTCTTTGGTGTTTACTCCTCTTTCCAGCTCCACTTATGGCCCCATTAGCGGAGGTTGCTGAGCTGAAAGGTGAACTGCGATCCATTGAGCGGCTCATCGAGGATCTCCTCCAGTGGCAGACGGAGCTCTGTTCCTGGCTAACGACTCTTGAGTCTGCGGGTAGCCAACGGCCCTTGGCCTCGCCTGCAGCAGCTACCCATGCTGACGTCCCTGGCCTGACTTTACCTTTTCCCGAATCCTGGATGTCTGTTGTTAAGGGTCACAAAAGGCTCTCTCTCCCCCCATATGACCGGCCCGGTATCGGTGGTGATGATATCCCACTCTCTAACTTCTTCTCTCCTCTGGCTGAGCTGCCGCCATAACCTGCCCTCTCCCCTATTCCACCTCCTGCTCACGGAGCAGTCTGTGTCAGGCCTGCCATCAGAAAGCGCTCCACACCCGACAGTTTCACTCTGTCTTCTGGCTCACCGTCCCCATCATCCAGCAGATCTTCTCTCGAATAAATGTTGCTGGTCAGGGAAAAAGTCACCATATTCATAGGATATAATACAAAAAAGCTAGACTGTGTGTGACAGCAGGAAGAGCGTAAAAAGTAGCGTAAAAAGATAGAGAACTCAACACACACACGGGAGCAACTAATTGCAGCTTGTGTATACAAGCGCATGCGCACTAAACCAGATTATGGTGACATCTTGTACAGGCATGCTTCGGTAGCGACTTTAAAACCCCTTGATGCTGTCTACCATTCTGCACTCAGGTTCATTACTGGTAGACTCACAAGTCAGTCTTTAGACTCTTTGCTTAACTAAAGACTGATGTCTTTCTCCCTGATTTTGTGTTTAGATGGGCGGATACAATTTCAGAGTTTAAAAAAACTCCCTACGTTGCAGAACCAATAGTAAATCCACAGGGCGGTCCTTCGGTGGCTCGCTGAACTCTTGTGCTCGTAAAACATAGTCCAACTGCGTTAAAAGTTTTAAACAAAGTCGCTGTAAGTCCTTCATTTCCACTGAGATGGATGGATGCTGAGAGTTAAATCTCTCGGCATGCCGAGAGTTTAATCTCTCGGCATCCATTTTGAAGCTCTCTGTGTGTTTGTGTCCTTGCAGACGAGAGAAGGGGGAGCGCACATTTCCGGGAGGACGTGTCCTTTTCAAAAATGCAAGAGGCGTTGCTTTGTTGCCGGCCGTTTTCTCCGATGTTTTAAACACACTTTAGAAAGGAGTGTCCCCAGACTGTCAGAAGGCGGAGATCTCTGACTGTCTGGTGGCGAGACTACATTACTGGTGATGCTTATAACATTCATAACTGCACCCTGTACAAAAAAGTTGGGTTGTCCTCTCTCTGAGAGGCGAGATTTGCACATGTATCTGTTTATTTACAAGGCCCTTATTGGAAAGCTGCCTTCTTACATTAATTCCATGATAGTTTGGTCCACTGGACCACATTACACGAGAATTAATGACTGGCTTACACTCTACATCACTAATGTTCATACAGAGCTTGGAAGAACTGCTTTTGGCTCCTTTGCACCATCAACCTGGAACACACTACAAAGCACTTTAAAAATGAATTCATTGGTAACTCTTGGTCATTTTAAATCCACAGTCTCAAACCTTTTAACTTCTGTTTGTACCTGTTTTTAATTGATTTTGTTGTTACTCTATTTTAATTGTATTTATATGTTTGTTTTATTGATTGTCCTCTTTCTTGCTTGACGTCATTGCAAATGAGGGCTTTGCCCTCAATGATTTTCGAGTTTGAATAAAGACAAATAAATAAATAAATAAATAATATGGTTAGTCAACTCAGGCTGTTGTGCAGCGGGGTTTGGGTGGTGTGACTGGCTCCTGACACTGGAGGACTTTGTGCCTCTGCCTTCTGATCCATGTAGGGAATCACATCAACTCATGTAAGGCTTGAGCCGATCATGGTGCACAATCTTCTTGTCACGCTGAGTCAAGATTTCAGAGCACAGGGCCACAGCAAGCTCTGACAATACATGGGCCTTTCCAGGGGGATTGTAACTTGGGACTGAAACCCTTTTTTTTTGTGCTGTCCCTTACCCCCAATTTCAACATACTTCATCAGCGGCGCGCAGCGCAGCGACGTGGATCTGGAGCGACCGACGACGTGTACCCTCGCCGATGCGTTTCTGGAGCGTCGAGCAGTGTAGCGGAGCTGCAAGCTCACGTGGGAACTGCGAGATCACGCGATAAAAAGCAATTGATAAAGTGTAGGGCTGTATTAATATTGCCTCGGTGTGTGAATATGCAAAAACGATGTCGGACTCCGTAGTTTTCTCTGGACCCCTCCCAAATCTGACCACTGATGACATGTTTAGCCGCATGTCATCATTTAATCGCTGGCTGTCCAGGTGGTGTCCAGCAAATGATGTGGGTTTCGTTAAT
>NC_065511.1:3196120-3196248 GCF_006386435.1 Epinephelus moara
CTCCTGGAAGAGGGATCCCTCCTCAGTTGCTCTTCCTGAGGTTTCTACCGTTTTTTTTCCCCATTAAAGGGGTTTTTTTTGGGGAGTTTTTCCTTATCCGCTGCGAGGGTCATAAGGACAGAGGGATG
>NC_065511.1:3196340-3212041 GCF_006386435.1 Epinephelus moara
TTTTTCCTGATCCGCTGCGAGGGTCATAAGGACAGAGGGATGTTGTATGCTGTAAAGCCCTGTGAGGCAAATTGTGATTTGTGATATTGGGCTTTATAAATAAAATTGATTGATTGATTGATAGTCTCCTGGTCGACTAGTCCGACCAAATTCTCATTAGTCGAATAATCGCCGTGTTACTTTCATAAGGACAAAGTGCTACATCAATAGCTTTCCAGGATTAATCCATTATTTCCTGCGGCGGGGGGACAGGCTAAGTTACCTGTGAAAATGGGGGTGTTTTCAAAACACCACTTTGACACAAAGTTGAACTCGCCCACCCTCACACTCAGCGTCGCGGTGACACAGACCTGCTGTCTGTTTCTGTAAGCTGGTTTCCCTCAGTGGAAACGAAGCTTGTGTTTCACAGATAAGAAACAATAAATTGTAAAGACAGTAAAGCCTCCACTAAACAGCATTTAAGTCTTGTGTGTGATTTATCCTTCAGAGATTTATACTTCGGGATTTATCCTGGCTTCATATGAGCAGAGGAAATCTCCGCTTGTCGCTAGGCTAATGTAGGCTACACCATGTAAAATGCCATAGGCTGGCGCTAATAACGTTAGCATATTGTATTTGCTTGGAAAACATGTTTAGTATAAGACAGGGGAACTGCCCATTGGTTTGACAGCCCATTGGTTCGACATCCCATTGTTCCGACCATATTAAACTCATTGTTCCGAAGTCCGTTCCGAAATCATCATGATGCCCTGTGGTTAAGGTCTGGTTAGGTTTAGGCACAAAAACCACTTGGTTAGGGTCAGGAAAAGATCATGGTGTGGGTTAAAATGAAAAAGAAAGTGACATATAAGCCGTGAGCCTGCTCCGCCTCAAGCCGGTCGCGGCGCACCATACGCCCACCGCGAGCCGTTCAGCACCGCCGACAGTTGGACTAATGGGATGTCGAACCAATGGGCTGTCGAAACAATGACATGGACCCTAAGACAGTTGTTTTGTCGGTGAATGTTGTGAGTTGTAATGGAGCCAAATTATGTACAGTTGCTAGGCTAATTTATACAATGTAAAACGCCATAGACTTGTGCTAATAACGTTAGCATGTTGTATTGGTGGGGGAAATGTGTCCAGATAAACACAAGTGTTTGTCTGTCAGTTCTGCGATTTATAGTGAAGCTGATTTGCGTACTTGTGTTTGAAACTGTCTCTATTAAGCCATGCTTAATGTGTGTTTAATGTGTGTTTTGAATGGGGTCATCCCTATGTTCCCCAGGTTCTATGTTCCCCATTTAACCCTGCAAAAAAGGTTCTATGTTCCCCGCTTACACAAAAAAAGGTTCTATGTTTCCCTCTTACTAAAAAAAGGTTCTATGTTCCCCGCTTATCCAAAAAAGGCAGGAAACATAGCAGTTGCATTAATATGTTAACATCTCTAAACACACACAACGGAACATAATGGGGAGAAATTACAATCAGAAACTTACCCTTTGGGCGATCTATGGTGGGCAATCTGGGCAATTATATCCTTTACAGAAGGTTTTTTAATCCAGCCGTTAAATGCAGTGTTTCAGTCAGTGCAGATTTCTCCGAGCAGCCAAAGACCAACTGGTAAGAAAAGAATAATTATCATGGCCGAAATAAAGATAAATAAGCTGTTAAGTGCAGCGTTTATTCTGGAACTCTGTTCAGTAAATCCACCATGATTATTTATTAGTTTTGTGATAAAAAAATAAATGCATCTATGTTGTTGATCACAGATGTTGATATCACCTGTTCAGTTCGGTCCTTCGACCAATCAGATACTCAGATTTCTTTCTCTCTTGTTTTTATGACGGTAGCGTCAGGAGTAGCCAAAGACCACCTGGTGGCAAGATGGTTATCTACCAGTGTTCGTAAACAAAAGAATATTGATCATGGCCGAAATAAAGATAAAGATAAATAATTATGTACAGTTAATGCGTTTCCCCGTTTGCTTATTGGTACAGGGAAGCATGTATGAAACACATAATTTACATAGTTTAGTTTATTTAAAGCAGAATTTTTTTTAAAATAAAATTTGTCATTGAAATGAGTAAGGCATTTTAAAAAAAATCTTTATATCTAATTATTCTTTTGTTTACGAACACTGGTAGATAACTATCTTGCCACCAGGTGGTCTTTGGCTGCTCCTGACGCTACCGTCATAAAAACAAGAGAGGAAGAAATCTGAGTATCTGATTGGTTGAAGGACCGAACTGAACAGTTGATATCAACATCCGTGATCAACAACATAGACGCATTTATTTTTTATCACAAAACTAATAAATAATCATGGTGGATTTACTGAACAGAGTTCCAGAATAAACGCTGCACTTAACAGCTTATTTATCTTTATTTCGGCCATGATAATTATTCTTTTCTTACCAGTTGGTCTTTGGCTGCTCGAAGAAATCCGCACTGATTGAAACACTGCATTTAACGGCTGGATTAAAAAACCTTCTGTAAAGGATATAATTGCCCAGATTGCCCACCATAGATCGCCCGAAGGGTAAGTTTCTGATTGTAATTTCTCCCCATTATGTTCCGTTGTGTGTGTTTAGAGATGTTAAAACAACATATTAATGCAACTGCTATGTTTCCTGCCTTTTTTGGATAAGCGGGGAACATAGAGCCTTTTTTTAGTAAGAGGGAAACATAGAACCTTTTTTGTGTAAGCGGGGAACATAGAACCTTTTTTGCAGGGTTAAATGGGGAACATAGAACCTCGGGAACATAGATACGCTCCCTTTTGAATCAACTATATAAATAAAGTTTGATTTGAACTAAACTTCACAGCACTTAACACAGTCCTCCACCGCCGACTAGTGTTTTGGAGGTGTAACTGCAGAGTGACACAGACACACCGCCGCAGAAGTAAAAATAACGTGCAGATTTTTTTTTTCTCACGACTAATCGATTAGTTGAAGATTATGTGCGACTTTAGTCGACCAAGATTTTCTTTGGTTGACTACAGCCCTAATAAAGTGTGAGCCAGACTAAAACAATAGTTCATTCAGAAGGAGAAAGAGAGAAAACAAGTTAAACTTGAGATCGATTTCTGGTTTGGTGTGATCTGAGCTATGTGGCGGCTTGACGTGAAATGGAAGCGTAGTCGCTGAAAAATAGATCTGGCGTGTATCTCCAACGAAGTGTAGCGGCGTGCAGCTTCTGGGATGCTCCAGAGAAGCTGCGCGCCGCTCGCTGTGTGTATTTGCTACATGGTGCGCTACGTAGTGCGCTACTCCTCTGACGGAGTATGTGGAAATTGGGGGTTAGATAGACCAGGTCTTCGACAGCATAGCTGGGCTGCTGGGCTCGTAAGTCATGAGTCCTCTTCTGCCTCTGCTGCGCTGCACGAAGGTGTCGGCAAGTCATCTCATGGACCCCACTGAGGATCTTTTCCAGGTCATGCACATATTCAGGGGGTTCCTTTTCACCGTGTTCATGTTGTGCCACCCCTAACCAGGTGTCCTGCGGCTGATGGACTTCTTTTCCCAGCATTATCATGTTGGGTGTGAAGCCAGTGCCAGAATGCTCTGCACTGCGGTATGCAGCTGTTAGCAGGGGTAGGTGTTCATCCCATCCCAGTCTGGTCCTGATCTACATAGCAGCGGATCATCTGGAGAAGGGTACGATTAAAACGTTCCACCTACCCGTTTGAAGCTGGATGGTACAGTGTGGTCCTGATCTTTGAGATCTGAAAGAGCTGGCAGATGTTCTTGAACAGTGCACTGGTCTGTATGGAGCTCTAATGGAGCTCCGAAGCATGAGATGGATTCTGGATTCTCTGAATCTTTTGACGATACTATGGATTTTAGATGGTGAAAACTCTATATTCTTTGCTATTGTGCTTTGAGAAACTTGATGATTGAAATTTATTTCTTAGGATAAACCCCTTGAGATGTATCATCTCATTTTCGTGGGGGTCCCAAACACTTACAAGTGGGAAAATGAACAATACAATGTACAATAATGTCGAACAGGTTTCCTGTTACCTTTGCAAAACAAACAACAAAGGAACAAACAGAGACCTAAATAACAAAACACAGACAACAACAACAACATACATACAAAAAGGACGTAATTTACAACCTTAAATTAGACACAATCAAAAAAAGATCAATCTACAGATAAAAGGAACAACAAGGAACAGTGACATCATTCCGAAAAACATTGGCAATTTGCCTTAAAGCACCTGTGCGGAACTTTTTACCATTAATAAAACTGTCCCTAGTTCGTATCACCCCCCCCTTTAAGATCCGCATATTTATTTGAACCCAACAGCAACAAAAAAGCCTTTCTCTATATGGCTATTTAGCGTAGCCTCGCTCGGGTCGGACACACAGCGAAAGTCAGCAAACCAGAATACGGCACCCGAGGCGGAAGTGATTCTGCTCGCCCGCAGCGGCCCGCAGCCATTAAACCACAGAAGAAGGAGCCGTGTTTACAGTGTTCTTCGAGTAAGCAGTACGCAACGAGCATTGCTGAACACATAACACCTAACAGTTTTACCAGAGACGTATCTATGAGGGCTTGGTTGTACTTTTGATGTCATGGCGGATAATGAAGGAGGATCATCTAAAATTATCTGTGACTGTGACCATGAACACAAATATACAGCAGGCAGTTGTCCTCAGTTTATAAGAAATTCAGAACTACACCAGAACATTTATGAACAGGTCTTACTTCACTACTAACTTGTGTGTAACGTTAGCATGTTAGCATGTTAGCATGTTTCCACTAATTACTTGGACTGACCTGGCGTTAGTTAATCCTCTCACTCTCCAAAACAAATGCATGCGGTAATTGCCGGCTGCAGTTGGAATTTTACGACACCAGGCTGTGGGTGTCATACCGCTTCGACCAAAGGGGCGCTATAATCAACGAAAACGAAAAGTTCCGCACAGCTGCTTTAAGATGCGAAAACAAGACATTTTTGAATAAACTAAATGATGATAGAGAATGAATATTTAAGGGTAACTTATTCCAATCAGAAGGAGCCACTTCACAGAGTAGTGAATGTTGCTCCGTCCTTTCTTGAGAACAACTGAGCTTTTACCTAAGAAATGTTCATAACAGGAGTTTTTTGAGCACTCTGCAACTCTTCCAGTCTTTTGTTGCTCCTGTCCCAACTTTTTTGGAACATGTTGCAGGTATCAAGTTCATATTACATATTACATATACAAAAAAAGTTTTTCAGTTTCACGGGCCCAGCTCTTCAAATGTGGTTGAACTACTCGAGGCTAACATTTTTTAATCAAAATGATCCTGCCAATTCTTATCCAGCTCATTTGGTTCTTTGAATGCAATTTGAAGATTGATTTAATAACTTTGCATGAAGTTATCTTGAATAACACTGCACTCTTAAAAGAAAGACACTAGTGTTGTCAACACTAATAGAGTTAACCATGATCACCAGCATATGGCTGATCACAGCTATCACTGCTGATCATGTGATTGCATTTACATGAGACAGGTGTGTTGATTAGTCTCCCAGCAGTAGCAGGAGGTAGACTCATAGACATGTGTTTTACATTGTGCTTCACTGTTTCCATATGTCCATTACTTATGTAGTTATCATTACTGCGGTCACACAGTGGAGACTGGGTGCACACTGGTGCGAGTTGTTGCAGCATTAATCATCAGGCTTACAACATTGTTAACTCTCCCTTTAGCTATTAGATAATGATCTTTATACCAGAGAACTTTGTATTTCCATGTCTTACCATGTAGGGGTGGGCAGTATGGCTGTAAAATAATATCATGATATTTCAGGGTATTTTTGCGATAACAATATTCTTGATGATATGACAAAGTAGTTAAAAAAACAACAACACTAATTCGGGGCGTCGGTAGTGTAGTGGATAGTGCCGGCACCCCATGTACAGAGGCATTGCCTCGCTGCATGTCAGTCCCCACTCTCTCTCTGTCTCCCTATTTCACACACTATCCTATCCATTAAAGGCAAAAGCCCACAAAAATAATCTTAAAAAAAAAAAAAATCATTAATTTAAGAAGACAGAATTACAACAAAATAAGTGATATAGTTTTACATGTCAACCATCAACATGTCAACTGTTTGCCTTCAAATATTTAGCAGAAACTAAACAAAAATGATCTCTCATTTCTTGTGTTTGTGAACAACAGTAACACAGTGAGATTCAGATTCGATGTACAATATTAATAGTGCAACTAAATAAACTCTACCACAAATTACACATTTAAACAGTTCCCAAATACAACAAAATGTACTCTAGAATTTATATATATATATGTAAATATAAAACAGGTGATTACCTTCTCTTTTAGCAAAATCCGAAATGATTAAGTTGTTTTTTTTCCACCTGGACCTTTCTGCTCTGCCATTTCTCCTCTAATCATTACGCTGTAACCCTTAGCCTGAGCCAACTTCAATCTACGGTTTTATCAGATTTTACATAATTGCAATTCAATTAATCACATTGACATAGACATGTTGAAATATTGGTATCAGTAGTCAATCCCTGGAAAGAGTAGTGACTGCCATCAGGTATACATGTATATACATGCGTATACTATGTATTGTTTTGTAGTTCTATGTAGTTTTTTTTTTTCCGCTCATATTGGTAGGTTCCTTCGGTCGGTCAGTCAGTTCGTTGGATGTGGCTCAAATCAACAAATGTGAGTTACTTTATATTGTTCAGTGTCACATATGTTCTTCTCTTGATTTTAGGCCTATGATGTGTTCACTGGCTCAACGGTGATGGGGTTGAATGCCACCACAGAGTTTACTGTCTCCATCAACCCCTCAGGTGTTGTCATGTGGTACGTCTACCCAGAGCAACAGTCCAAACAGACGGAGACACTCCACTACTAGCACAAGAAAGCCTCACAATTCACACTTGACAAAGCTAAATCTGTACATCATACTGTCGATACTGTATGACGGAACTGACATGGATTAAAAAAAAAAAAAAAAAAAAAGAACTTGATAGAATCATTTCAAATGCTGACAGACAAAGCCACAACTTGATTTTCACTGATTGTTGAAGAGATGTTCTTTTGCACTGATGTATGTTTTTATGAAACCAAACATTGTTTTTAAATGTTGTGTTCTTTGTCAGAATTGTTCAGAGGTGTTGGTTAAATTATTAAAACATTTACTAGTTGTTGTCCTGTTTGTGATGTTCATGTAAGGATGTAACTTTAAGTAATTGCGTCCAGATTTAGTTTAAAGCTGTGGTTTCCACCCAGGGGGTCCAGATTTCTCCTTACGGTTCAAAGCTCTGTGCCAGAACTTTACTGCTCTTAAGCCCAGCATACACTGTACGATTTTTGACCGGATTTGACCCGATTTTTGAGACGCACGACCTGCCGACGCTCGGGCCGGATTTCCGCTTCGTCGTGCCTCTTTTGCCGTGCAGTGTACAGGGGGGGGCGAGGGCCAATCATCTGTTCCAGAACCGCGGTCGGACGGTCGGATGAATTTCTGACATGTCAGAAATTTTGGTCGGCCGGCACAGACATTCGCACAGTTGAAGCAGAGCCACGAGCCGATTCGCCAACGTCTGTGCATTTATCCCTCACTGCGCCTGCACGAAGACATAGATCACCATAGCGACACGTCGGTGGACTGTAAATATGGAGGCCAGGTTGGTTGAGCTGTGGCAACAGTATGAGTGCCTGTTCGACGTTTCTTCTTCCACCTACCACGACCGCTATCAACGAGAGAAACGCTGGCAGGAGATAGCCAGTATTCTTCAGCTGCCTGGTAAGTTTTTTCTGCTCTCATTTTCAAGCAAGCGCAACAAACATACAAGCTAGCGCGCTAGACAAGGTACAACACACACACACACACAGAGGGTGCACCCGGCTGTAGCCGGCTTACCTCCAACTCTCGTTGTAAAATGGACAAACCATGCTGTCCACGTCTCTCAAGCCATCTGCGAGTCCATATGCGCCGATGCCTCTTCTTTTGGACGTTTCGGCACACAGTATAGCGCAAATCATCAAAGCAAACCGTTTGTCCTGCACTTCCGGAACAAATCGGAGCTTTCAAATGTATCTTTATTGACAGCTGTCAGTGGGCAGAACAGTCAGCAGGGGCCGACGAGCCGTTTTCACCCGTACAGTGTGAGCTCTCTGATCGTGCTTGATGATCGGAACGTACAGTGTGAACACATACATCGTGAGCTTTGGCCGCACATCGCAGACGATTCACTCGTACAGTGTGAGCTGGTATTAACAACAAGATTTTAAAAATCGTACAGTGTATGCTAGGCTTTACTTGCGGTTAATTCAGAACGGACCCATGACCCACTTTTGGAATGTGACCTGACAGTTGGGATCCACTGGTTTAAATGTTTCCATTATTAATACATATAATCAGGGGTGGAAGTAATTAAGTACATGTACTCTCATTACTCTACCAAAGTCATATTTTTGTGTTGTAGCACTTTGAGTATTTAGAAAAATTGAGCATAGCGTTACTTAAGGCAGGACGCAATGTCAAGCTCAGCTCACATCACAGCTACATCAGCTGATCTCTAACAGCCAATCAACTGATGGAGCAGCTGATTGATGAAAGGGAGTCAGCTGATAGATCACATGATTCCTTTCTATTCTTATGCTGCTCGTCATGTTGAGCCCTGTCCACGATGAGGATCCACCTTGACAACTTTAGGCATCATGGATTAACAGCAAAAGCAATCTGAAGCACAGGAAGCCAATCTGAAGAGAGCACTGTTCCCACCGTCAGAGCTCTCATCTGGCAAGTAGTTATTTAAATGTTTCCAGTATTACCAGTATTCCAGTACTGGCCAGTATGCAGGCCTTCTGGTAGCATTGCTTCAAACAATATTAATCTATGGCAGCAGTCACAGCTTAGCAGGAAGACATATCCCACTACTTTTGGAACATCAGAGTGGAACTGCCATCTGCAGATGTCTCCATCTGGTCTGAGGGAAGCCACCAAAACAAGCAAACAGCTCCCGCAACTTCATTGCAGTTTCAGTACAGCCGCCACTCCTCTGTCCTAATGAGCCGGTGCCCCAGCTCATTCAGCCAGCTCCGCGGTTCAGAAAGATAATCCCATCTGTCAGCCTGCTCTTCCATTCAGTCATCGCTCGCCAAAATGAACTCCAAAGCAAAGATGTTGAATCCTGTTCAACAGCAGCTGCTGGTCCATTTTTTCCCTGTCCCCTGTCCTCCCCCACTGCCGTGGGTGCATACATGGCCATGATGACGTCAATACATTGCGCTTAGATGACAGCTCAAATCTAGCAGGTAATGGCATCAATCTTGTTTAAATCTCGTGGTGCTCAGTGACAGGTTTATTGTGGCCTCTGGAGATATGTCCATGATGCTAAAGCACAAAATGGCATTTGGTGTATTCAGAGATGTCATCTGTGAAGTGTATCCATTCCATAGAGGTGATCTGGGTACTAGCCGTCATGTCTGATCTGACCATGACCTACAGAGGAACACTTTTTATGAATATATGAATTATGAAAATAATAATGGACATAATGTATGTTTAAAAAAAAAAAAAAGGCACCAAGTTATGTCCATCCATAGACTGGACTGGTCAGTATTCGACCTAGCTCTCATTTATAGGCCTCCCCGCAGCTCCTTCTCCCACTTCCCTGTGTCATCAATTGAAGCCTTTTTCCAGGGAGACTAAGGTGATTCCGCTAGGCTCCCATGCGTTCTATTGTTGTGACAATATATGCAAGTTCCTTAATAAAAAAATATATCCATGCTTGCAGCTATTCAAATGAATGAATGAATTAATTAATTAAATAAATTAAATTAAAATAAATAAATAAATTAAATAAAAGCTGTCAACCTCCCTGAGTTTGGAAAAGCTAACAAAAAAAACCAAACATCCTATCTGCTGTTTTATCAATTATGTAATAACGGGAATGGTACAAGGGTTCCTAGCTGGCTTGACATGGTAGACAAGCTTGCAATAATTTACAATTTGCTTGAAGGAGCCCAGGATAGTGGTGCATTCCTGAAAAAGAGGCCAAGAAGGCTTAATGATCGTTTCATTTGACAAATCGCCCTTTTCAACAAATTGTATTAATCCTATAGGTATAGCTACCTATAATATTCTGGGAATCATTAAAACAAGCTCAAAGCATCATAGTCTCATCCCTCTGCACTGTTTTCACAGTTTTATGCTTTTGGGTGATGCCATAAATTTTATTAAGAAGCAGGAAGGCAGTTATCAATGACGTTTTCAAGCATGCCTTTACACCCTTCCCAGTGGCATCCATTTGATGTTTAAATGGAGAGCGGGATGTATATTTTCAGTTAGGCTAACCTTTGGTTGTAGCAGCAGCCCAAATAATTATTAGTCACTTTTTTCAGAGGCACTTTACTGGTAAATTAGATATTCCTCTTCCAAAAACATCAGGTTAAGGTAATACACTTCTAGGCATCACCTTAGATATCAACTAGACGAAGCAAAATATGAATAGGTAACACTTTATATTAAGGTACTGTAATAAGCGTTCATTAATGCTTAATAAGCACAAATTAACAGTTAATGAGCACTTATAAGATGCTTATTAACATTAATAAGACTATATAAGTGTTATTACAGCATAACTTGACAGTTATTATTGCTTATAGGAGCATTATAAGCACTTAATATAAACTTTGGTAACCTATACTAAATATTAATAGGATGTCTATTTAAATTAATTGTCATTTATAAGGGTTAATTATAGAATAATAACCACATTTATTACTGGTTTTTAAGACACTATAAGACCCTATCAGATGAAATTAATAAGGTTTATTATATTATATTGTTTATTAACATTAATAAGACCTTTATTAACATTAATAAGACCTAATGAGTGTTAATAATAGTATACAACACATTTATTATTGTCTTATAAGATAGTATTGGGTACTAGAACATCCTTAAGAGGTTATAGACAATTTATCAGTATTAACAAGATGTTTATTAAC
The DNA here is from genome assembly GCF_006386435.1 of Epinephelus moara. Lineage (NCBI taxonomy): Eukaryota > Metazoa > Chordata > Actinopteri > Perciformes > Serranidae > Epinephelus > Epinephelus moara. The sequence goes on from NC_065511.1 coordinate 3,207,315, forward strand.
ATTAATGAGACTATGAGAAGTTAATATAAATTCCATATTATGGTTAATAAATGCTTAATTATGCACTTATTAATAGTAAATAATGAACCTTTGCAGCTACTGGATCTAAAGTGGGAACAGTGCCGTATAAAGGTTAATAAATTATTAATATGCACTTAGTAACAGCTCATAATGCATCTTTGCAGCTACTGGATCTAAAGTGGGAACAGTGTCTTGTTGACATTCATAAACCTTTCATTATGCACTCACGGAAGTTAATATTTCTATTAATTATGCACCTATTGCAACATCCAGATATCAATAATTTTTTCAACATTAAAGAATTCTGATGCATTCTTTTCACTCTAGTATGTTATTATTTTCTTCAGCAAAGGATCATGGGAATCTCATTTCCTCAAAATGGCATACTAAGACAAACATGAGTTATTTGAACTTAAAAAAAATTGAGTAGATTGATTCAGAGTTAGCTGCTTTATTCACTCGTGATGAGAATTCAGCCAGCCAATGGTGTTGAAAACACAACATAAGGACATATTTCCTTTTCATATTGATTTTTAATGCAACCACTATTGTCAAAAACAGGAAAAAAAGGATTGGAAAATAGTTGAGCTCTAAAAAATGACAGATCTGAGTTCATTTGGCTTTTTCAAAAGTTTTGTTACATAGATTGACTGTTTGTGAATACAGTGTTCCACAAAGCTCCCTGTAACCCATCAGTTTTCTGAAAGTGAGTGACAAAAGTCTCAACATCGGCAGGGCCAAAGGTGGCCAGGTCAGTGATGTCCTCTGGCCAGTTGCTTAGGTCATACATGGTGGCCGTGGCCTTCAAGACACCCTCATCAAGGTTGCCAAACCGCGTGGTGAGGTTGTCACAGAAGCCATTGATTAATTTATCTTTCACTTTGTGGAAGTCGTCATCATCCACTTGTTTCCTGTTGAGTTTTACACCAGAGAAGGTGTTTGCGGGAAAAGGTCCCACTTCATCCAGGAACTGCTTCAGATGCTGACCTGGGACTGTCTGAAATACAGAAGAAAAAAACTTTGACTGTCACGATTGCTAAACATACACCATAGCATATTAATTCCTCTCTAGGGAGTTTATTTTGTTTACCTGCATAGCTATAAGAGCCAGAATTAGGCTCAGAAGGCTCAGAATTAAACTCATAAACATCACAAAGTGATCTAGGGTGCGTTGGTCTCGGGATTCTGATGCAGCTTCTTCTCCAGCTCTCTCTGTGCTGCCTCAGGTGTGTTATGGCTCAACTTTTCACCATCAATAGTCACCATTAGCCAGGCAGGGTGGAGTATCCCGACTCTTAACTTCTGTCTTTTAAGTTCTTGTATGATGTTGTTGAATTCTCCGCGTTGTCTCCTCACCTCCACTGTCAGATCCTGCCGTATGTAAAAGGGCCGATTTTCCCAGAGGAGAGTTTTTTTTATTTCTTACTGCAGCCATTATCTTCTGTTTATCTCCAACCTTAGAAGCCGCACTATGATGTTACGTGGCGGATCCTCAGGATTCGGCCGTGGCTGCAGCGCTCTGTGGGCCTGGTCTACTTCAGGTAGTGGATCAACCTCGCCTGCGCCCAGAACAAACCGAAATATGCGGATCAGTAGCCCAGTCAGGTCATCTGCCTCCATGCCTTCCTTAATGCCGATTATCCTGATATTATTTCTTCTGCTGCGCGACTCAAGATCCTCCAGTCGATTGCAAAGAAGTGACACTGTTTTGGAGCGCTCTTGCACCACAGACTTCTCTTTTCCCAGGTCATCCTCTAAGGTGCTTATACACTTTTCTACGTTTGCCACCCTTTGCTGCACAGCTTTAAAGTCTTTTGATAGTGTTTGGATGGAGGAGCATCAAGTTTTTCCCTCATTGATTCTTGATTACTTTGGAATGAGCTGAACAAACTTTTCGCCCATGCTGGAGCCTCACATGCGTCTGCGGCCTGCTGATGAGTCTTCATTGTGCTCATGGCGATTCTACGGAGTTTGATCTTTAATTCTCCATCTTGTCACCCAATCCAGTCAACTAAGATATTCCTCCACCTTATTATTTTGCAGCTTGCCCCCCCCCCTGCTGATACTAGGAAACCATGCTCACCTGTCCGTAGTCACGTGATCTGACTGACAATTATAATTAGGATACTTAATTATGTGGGGTTTTTTTCCCATCCATTCCAATGGATGAAGAATCTTACCGCAGAAATCACGTAATAGTAAAAATGACAATAAATAATAACCCCCATTTGTCATAAAGACTCAAAATATCCTTAGTTTCTTAAGTATCTCCAGAAGTGTTTTGAAAACCTCCTAAGATTATTATTTTGTATACACAATCAATGAAATCCATTATAGGCTAATAATATCATTAGAAAATCAAATTAGAACAGTATTTCCCTGTTTAAACAATATTTCCCTGTTCATTTTCCGTACACATTCAGATCCACCATCCATTCTGGATATTTTGGAAAAAAATCCTGAGTAAAAGCTAATAATCTTTAATTGTTTGACATGTATAAGTAGTATAACACCTCATGTTTGCTTTAAACACAGTTTAATCAGAAATTATGTACTTTAACAAAATGATTAATAGACTGAAATGTGCCATGCGCTTCTTCCTTGCTTCATGATCAGCCACACTTGTTAAAAAAGGGGGTGTGGCTCTACTGCAGTCCACTTTAGATGATGTGGAGCACTGATCGGTTTATAGACATTCCATAAAATAAGTCTGTGCATTCTCGGTGCACTGCCATGATTAACATCTCCTCGTCCATGGTGTCAACGGGGTGAAATGACATTGGATGTTTTATTTTGTTTCTGTGCACGACTTCCTGCCCCGCACGATCTGCTCTGTGCTGAATTGCTGCGTTGTGCTCCGGGGTCCGGCAAAAATAGAAGTCCTACGTATCTGTTGCGGAGGGCTCCGGAGTGCCGGAGCTGAGACGGAGCCGGAACGCAGCACAGCTGCAGCCGGTGGAAACACACACACTGACTAGTATTGAATCCTATCGGCTCCGCTGCCGTGCCGGAGCGCAGACGCAACCGAGAGCAGCCTCTCTTGGGCAGTCCCTGAACTCATCGCTGATATCTCTGTAGTGGTTAAATATGAAATGTAATTCGTTTGGGCTATGTCTAATGGGCAATATTGACTCTCAGTATATAAGATATATTATGATATTATTAAATGTTGTAACATTGTTAATGTAATTGTTGTTCTTTGTATGTATTATTTTGCTTATTTATGTGTTTTTACCATTCACTAATGATTTTAAGAATTTATTGTAATTTATTTATTGTAGGCCTATTTAATGATTAACTGTATTTATTGTAGTATTTATTCAACAGCATTTTAAATATTGATTATCTGATATGAATTGTATACCTGATGTCTGAAGTGTGGCTGAATAAAATTTTCCTCTTAACATCTGACCTGTTTGATCCCATTTATATTGGTGAGGACAGACTAAATGAGAAACTGCTGTCAGTATAATCCAGTACAGTTCAACAGCACCACAATCTACAACTCAACACTTCAATAAAATGTTAGACTTAATCCAGTATTAAACTGCTTTTGTTTTTTCTAGGTGTACCAAGTAAACTGTCAAGTCTCCATAAAAATGTAGACAGAAAGCATAATGATGAGACAAATGCAGTGATGGACAATAACTAAGTATATTTACTCAAGTAGCTACTGTACCTAAGTACAAATTTGATGTACTTGTACTTTGGGTATTTCCATTTTGTGCTACTTTATACTTAGAGGCTAGGGCGCCGAAAAGGGGGGAAAAAGGAGAAGGATTCTAGGGACCCATGATTAAGAGGGGCCCAGAGAGGCCCCTAATAAAATTATTATACTGACAAAAAATAATATGACACTAAGTTATTAACTAACTTATAATCACAAATATATTTTATTTACAATGTACAGGTAACAATAACTTTATTTGTTTTGGAAACATTAACGCCCCCCCCTCTCTATTTACATAAAATGGTTCAGTCCGACTGGATCAGCTGCAGTGCGCCGTAATTTGTCACAGACAGCGAGTAAGGAGGCGGAGACGGCAATATGCCTCAAAAATCAGGTAGCCAGAAACGGAAAGAAAGGAAGCTAAGAGAGGAGAAAGAAGCAAAGGGTCGACAGTATGTCACCCAGTATGTCAAAAAGCAAGGTGGGTTTGTTAGTGGTTTATGTGGTGGAAAGTTATGGAATATTAACTTTGTCCGTGGTCTATAAGCTAGCTCACTTTTCTCCCCATGTTAGCTCATATTTCTGAAGAAAACTCTGGATTTTTACATTTCACTGTTGTTTTAGTTAACTAATCAATACAGTCAAATGTTTAGCAAGCTGCTCATACTCAATCAGTTGACCTCCCCTCTGTCAAAATGATGCCTCGTTCCGAACAGATAAGTCAAGTGCAGCAGCAGCTGTCTGCCAGCCCCCAACTCCACCTGCCCTTGAACCAGTACCCCCACATGAGGAAGGAGGTGAGCAGCTGTGTATATATATATAAATACACAACTGTATATATATATATATATATATATATATACATATGCTTTTTAAACCATTAAAATTGTTCAGATCGATTCTTATTTCATTTATTTTAATTTATCTTTTCCATAATAATAGATTCATCTTTTATATCTTTTGTGTGTATTGTTTTTTGTTCTTATCTGACATTTGAGTCTGTAATAAAGTTTATCATTATTATTAATTCAACACA
>NC_065511.1:3212071-3219000 GCF_006386435.1 Epinephelus moara
AGAAAATTTGTGGTGTGTGCAGCAGACTGGGTGACTGCTCTCAATCCAATCAGAGAAATGTTTACATATTCTGGAAATCAGAAGATTAAATAGATTAATGACCATATAGCCTCATATATGTTTTTTTTCACCCCAAATCCAATGCCACCACCTGTGAGTCTACAGTTTTGGAGATAAATTAGACCTACAAGAGGCAGACAGTGAGCAGTGGGGGATTGTTAGTGAAAATTGCATTTTCACTGAAAGCACCTTTAAGTAAAACAAAATGGTGGGAGGCCACCTGAAACGGTGACTATGATGCTATTACAATAGTTAGTCAGCAAGGTCTGACGTAATGCGGGGATGTTTTAAAATTATTGAAATAGTCTAACAAAACACATGCATACTTTCTTGTAGCTTAAAACCTTTTGGTTACGTGTCCCCCTTATATCTTAAGAACTACTTTTTCTCCGGTAAGCTACGGGCCATTTCTCAGAGCAGGAGGCTCATTGACAGTAGTGACACCGTCACATCAGAGCTACAGATGGTCAGCATTTCACACAACGTCATGTCCAAAAACCAGAACTATCCCTTTAAGTTACTCCAGTAGCCGGTGGCAGCCGACTCGGCTAGTGCTAACAGCGGGTGCTAACGCTAACGTTCCTCCTCTTCTCCGTGAGTGAGAGCGATGTTTTAGCCTAGCAGGCAGCTGGCTCGCAGGCTGCCCACTAGGCTAAAACATCGCTTCAGGTTAAAGTGGGAAGAAGCAGCGGATTTATCGGGCAGCTGAGTGAAGCTGGGTGAAGTGGAGGCTGCGGAGGAAACATCGGGATGGGTTAATGTTCAGAGCTTGAGCTGCCCGCCAGGCTGCCCGCCAGGCTGCCTGCCAGGCTGCTGGGCTGCCTGCTAGGCTAAAACATCGCTCTCACTCACGGAGAAGAGTAGGAACGTTAGCGTTAGCTTCCGGTGTTAGCACTAGCCGGGATCAGGCGATGTCTCTGGCCGAGTCGGCTGCCACCGGCTACTGGAGTAACTTACAGCTATGGAGTGCTTCTATCAGCTCTTCTAGTCACTGAGCCTCGCCTCCATCTCCTCGCGGGCTGCCCACCAGGCTGCCCACGAGGCTACATTTAACAATGCTAATTGAAAATGTTAGCTGGGCTGCCGGGCTAACTTACTCACTTAACACAACCGTAACGCCTGACCCATTGCTGGGACCGAGCCGCTAATAACTCAAGCTCCAGACATTAACCCATCCCAGTGTTTCCTCCGCAGCCTCCACTTCACCCAGCTTCACTCAGCTGCCCGATAAACCTGCTGCTTCTTCCCACATTAACCTGAATAACAAACCAGGGCTCGGTGTTCCGGTTGGATCCAAACAGAGAACCGGGGCTAGTTGGGAAGCTAGCGGAGGCTAACTGGCTGTGCTTCCCTCCGGTCATGCTGCGGCTAACGCCTCGCCAGCTGCTCCCAGCTAGCTCTGGATTGTTATTGAGGTTAAAGTGGGAGAGGCAGTGGATCTGTGGGGCAGCTGAGTGAAGTGGAGCCTGAGGAGGAAGCACCGGTTAGCCCCGGTTTCGTTCCGCTCTCTGCCATTTCATTTCGAAAATATGCGCTGCCATTGCTCACTGGCTGTAGCCTTTTATAGGGAGGGAGGGCCAAGGGCTCTGAGAGGGGGGATGCGGGGGGGATATTCACATGAACGTACATGAACGCGCAGCCGGACCGGCTTGTAAACAAGGGGCTGGAGATCAACACAGAGAGAGGATGTGTGAGGTCATGCTATACTCTAGATGAAATTACACCTCTAGTTCTTCACATAGCAATTTTTTAATTCCTTCAATCTAGAAATGATGAATTTCACTTATTGCTCCTTTAAGTTCAGACAAAACTGAAGTTATTGTTCTTGACCCCAAACACTTCAGAAACTCTAAAGATATGGTTTCTCTGGATGGCATTGCTCTGGCCTCTCGCACAACCCTTAGAAACTTTGGAGTAATATTTGATCATGATTTGTCTTTTAACTCCCATATAAAACCAACTTCAAGAACTGCTTTCTTTCACCTGCATAATATCAGGCATATCCTGTCACAAAAAGACACAGAAAAACTGGTCCACACATTTGTTACCTCTAGGCTGGATTCCGTATCATCAGGTTGCTCTAATAAGTCTTTGAAAGCTCTCCAGCTGATCCAGAATGCTGCGGCAAATGTACTGAACATTAAAAGAGATCATATTTCTCCTATTTTAGCCTTTGTGCACTGGCTCCCTATAAAATCATAATTTAATTCAAAATCCCTCTCCTAATTTACAAAGCTATAAATGGTCAGGCTCCATTATATCTCAATGAGCTCATAGTAACCCATTATTCCACCAGAACATGGCGCTCTGAAGATGCAGGGTTACTTGCAACAACTGTTATATTCTAATATAACAGTTTGTATGTTATCCTACCAATTTGCACCCCATGAATGACGTTACGTCCTTTATGTAAAGTAACATAATTAACGATAAGTTACAGAGGTTAGGTTCAGGAAGAGAAACAAGGTAAGGATTACCTTAAAATGACTCAAAGTTCACGTGGATTTGAACATGCGACTCCAGGTAAAGTCCCAGGTGAAGGTTTTTTTTGTGACCCGTCCATCACCCCAACAAGCCTCCTTACAAGTGCTTGAGACTGCTTCCGTTTACTGCTGTCAGCGCATTAATCATGTGATTGCAGCCTTTTAAAATGCATGATATACTAAATAAATTTGGGTGCACTGTTTTTATAACCCTCAGGCATCACTATGGACATTTTTGTCCAGTAGGGCAAATTTTTCCTCCTCATCTGGCCATCATTTTGGCTGTGTTGGTGATACAGCACAATTTTATGTAACAAAGTCTATCTCATGACAAAGTTTGGAATTCAAATTTAAATTTTTCTAATACATTATTAGAACACTGTGGAAAAAAACGCACTACCCTCTTGAGTCATTAGAGACAAAAATGTCCACTTCCAATAAACTACTATAGAAATATGACAGATTCATGTTTTTTCTGCATAAATCTCTTAAACAACTTCAGCCCTGCACAAACCCTTTAAATGCCAGTTCGATTACTTGATGTCACTGTTGTTATTTATGAAAAAAAAAAAAAAAAAATTCCATAAAACAAATGTTGGATCGGATTTAAAATATACCCTCTTAAGTCATTAGCGGACAAAAATGTCCCATTGAGTCCCATTAAAACCACATTTTCAATCTCATAGCCAATACAAAACATAATCATGCATTCTGTAATATTAGGGTTTCATTTTTGAGAATAATAGTAAAATTTGTCATTTTTACTGTTCACCACTAAAATCAGCCATTTCCCCATTATAGGCCTCAGCATAAAATGCTTGTCATTTCATTAGTTTTTGTGCTTGTGTTATTGACCTTAGTAGGCTATTTCAAGAAAGTGTGTGTGTGTGTGTGTGTTTTTGCTGTTTCATGTGTCTTTGAAGTAGACAGATTGACCTTAGCTTTAACTTACTGTTGAACTTTATAATGTCTGATAAATTTACTTCAGTATACTGTCATACACAGCCATACATTGCACTCTTTCAAGTTAATAAAAACATGCCCCCCCTTTCTTACTGCACTTCAGAGAGGTCACTGGGAAGAAAACAAAAACAATGCTTAGTGAGTTTATGCATCTGGCTGAATTCCTGTCAAAAACTGCTTGTTGCTCGGCTGCCTGGTCATTTCGTTCCTGTGACAATGAAGAGGCACTTCTCTGTGGAAGAGGCTCAGGATGAAATCATGCAGCCTGTATCTCCCTGAGAGATGCAAGACAGTGAAACATCCACATCCTCAGAAGGAGAGTCTGATGTGGACTTTGTGGAGTCAGATCATTCTGCTTCCTCTTCTTCATCTCCTGACCTTTCCACTGAGAGTGGAGAGGACACAAATGATCCTGCCACAGAATGGACTTCAAAAAGTGGGCAAGTCTGGTTTCCTACCAATGCAGAGACTACCCACTATGTTCCTGTTGCCAGAGGTTCAATCCCGGGCTGACATGGTACGCCATCTCAAGGATTTGCAATATGGAATCCTCTTTTGATTTATTTTTCACTCCAGAGATCATCGACATTGTCACCATGACAAACCTGAATGGAAGACGTGCAGTGCGAAACTGGAGTGATATCGATGACACGGATGTGAGAGCATTTATTGGACTCCTGATTTTGGCTGGTGTCTATCGGTCCAAGGGGGAATCCACATACAACCTCTGGGATGACCAAAGTGGACGTGCAATCTTCCGGGCCACCATGAATCACACCAAATTCAGGGTAATCAACTCCACCCTCTGGTTTGATGACAAGCTCAACAGACCTTCCCGTCTCAGAGAGGACAAGCTTGCCCCCTTCTGCTCAATCTGAGAGATGAAGATGCAGCGCCTCCCGATGCTTTTCAACCCTGGGAGAGATGTGTGTGTTGATGAACAGCTTGTCCCTTTCAAAGGCCGGTGCAACTTTCGCCAGTGTATGCCAAGCAAGCCGGCAAAGTATGGCTTGATAATCTGGGTCACTGCTGATGTTGCCACTTCCTATGCCTGGAAGTGCCAGATTTATACAGAAAAGGCTGCTGGCAATGCTGTGGAGGTCGGACAGGGAAAATGTGTCGTCCTGGACGTGACAGAGGAGCTCCAAGGGGTCACTGTCACATGTGATAATTTTTTTTACATCATATTCACTTGTGCAGGAACTTCTGAAGAGGAAAGTGGCCCTGGTTGGGACCATAAGAATAAATAAGCCTGAGCGTCCACCCAAACTCCTGCAGCTGAGAGGGAGACCTGTCCTGTCCTCTGTTTTTGCGTTCACAAAGACAACCTAAGGGGTGAGCTTCATTCCCAATCGGGGGAAAAATGTACCCCTTCTCAGCAGCAAATATCGAGACACAGCTGTCAGTGAGGATGAGAAAAAGAAACCTGTGATCATCACAGATTATAACCACTATAAGGGAGGTGTTGAGAACTTGGACAGGGCGTGAGCCTTTACACATTTATTACAGCATGCATCTTTTCCAAATTTAGCCTACTTATTCTTGCTGAAATATGGGCTTGTCTGAAATATACTGTATTTGGTGATTTTATTTGTTTTAGTATTCAGTTGGCTTATTTGTTATTTTGGTCTTTTGTAGGTTACCAGCACCTACAGCGTCAGACGGAAGACCTGTTGGTTTCCACAGGTTCTTTTCCTCAACATGATCGATGTGTCTGCTTTCAACTCCTTTGTGCTTTTTACTGCTGTGGATCCTCCCCCCGAACGCACGCACGCACGCACGCACGCACGCACAGACACACAGACACAGACACAGACACAGACACAGACACACACACACACATACATACACTTTTTGTTCTATAAATTGTACAAGTTAAAATGTATATAGCTTGTTAACATCAGTTGTTGATCAATATTCTGATTTTCTGTGACAATCACATATATCAACATATCAGTAACATATTGTTCTGTTTTGAATGTTCAATTTGATTTTGAATGTTGATTGTGGTTCACAGAATTGTGGAAGTATGTAAAATAAATATTCATTGATAAATCTGATGCCGATTTAAAAATGAATGAAGTGTAAATAGTATTGCTGCAGTATTTTTACAGATGCTTTATCACCAAGAAATGACAAGCATTTTGTGCAGAGGCCTATAATGGGGAAATGGTTGATTTTAGTGGTGAACAGTAAAAATGACAAATTTTAATATAATTCTCAAAAATGAAACCCCAACATTACAGAATACATGATTTTATTTTGAAATGGCTATGAGATTAAAAATGTGGTTTTAACGGGACTCAATGGGACGTTTTTGTCCGCTAATGACTTAAGAGGGTAGTAAGTTTTAAATCTGATGCTACACAGAAACTAATAATGCATTCAAGTCAATATCTTGGCTAATCTTTGACATATCCAAGACTGATTTTTAAAAAATCCCCCAGCCATCCAACATTTGTTATATGGAAAATAACTCATTTTTGTGTGTTTTTTTCATAAAAAATATCAGCATCATGTAATCAAACTGGCATTTAAGGGTGATCAGGACTGAAGTTAATCAAAAGATCTGACCAAAAAAAACAGAAAAAAATATTAATCTGTACTTTTTTGGAAGCGGACATGCTAATGACTTAAAGAGGCAACAGATAGGATTCGGGTTTTTTTAGCTTGGCGCCACCTAGTGTCAGCAGTGTTGCTCGCACTGTCGCAACGACCAAATTGACTGTGGGGATCAGAGATAATCAATAAAATGTAGGCTGTAAAGCCACCAGTATACCTCTATGTATATGTAGAATGAGAAGGTGTGTGGACACTATACTAAATAAATGAGTAAAGAGACCGAGCAACAATTATCAGAGTTATCTGAAGAAAAAACAATAGTAATGGAAATAATTAGGCCTATACCAGAATGCACAGTACCAGTACAAACAACTCACAGTAAATTATACCAGAATGCACAGTACCAGTACAAACAACTCACAGTAAATTATACCAGAATGCACAGTATCATTACAAACAACAGTAGACACGTAAGGGATAATGTATAGTGAGCCGGTGACAGTTGAAAAATAACTCCCGACAGGGGAATGGAACCCCAACGCACAGCGGAGTTATTTTTCAACTGTCACCGGCTCACTATACATTATCCCGCTTAGAACATGGCTTACTACTAAAACATTCAAATGTTACAACTGCCATCAATATTATTAAACTGCTGGCAGAGTTCATTGATGATGGTGTCAGCAGGAAGAAGCTGACACCATCATCGTCCAACAAGTCCTGAGGTGTGCTGGAGAAGCCCATCAAATCACAGTGGTTTCTGATGATACAGATTTGTTTATCCTGCTTCTTCATCATTACCATCAGGCAGGACTGGATGTACCACTCATCATGGAATCCCCCTGCAAGGAGAGAGTAATA
>NC_065511.1:3219642-3229107 GCF_006386435.1 Epinephelus moara
TTTTTGTGTGATTTGGGGCATGAAGGGGTTAATATCTGAAAATGCCCAAGGGATATCACCGAGCACCCTCTTGTATTTTGAAGAGGTACCCCCAAGCTACAAGAAACAGCAAAGAAAAAAATTGCACCCAACAAAACAAGGTTCACCTAAAAATCGGGCTATGGCTCCCGGACTATGAGGTTTACTCTTGTTTTTCCTCTTCTTTTATCACTCTCCTTTTTGCTCTTCTTTGCCTCCTCAGACAGAGGAGCTCATTTTCTTTTGCTAGGCCGTTTTTCACTTGTTTACAAACTTTGTCCGTCTGCTATTGTGCTCGTGAAGTATTGCACTTCGCTACATTGGAGCTACAGAGAGGTAAAAAAAAAAAAAAAAAAAAAAGTTTTCAGCTAAATGGAAACCAAAAGAGTGAATCTTGGAAATCTCGTGTGGAATTGACCCAAAACAAGCGGCCGGTGCCGGTAAGTTACTGTAGAGAGAGATGGAGGAGGGTGGGAGTGCTTCGGCAGAAGCACAAGCAGACGCAGCAGTTGAAATGAACGAAGACACAAACGAATCGAAAGAAAACCCCGTGTGCACAGTGCTGTTTATAATTGTCGGCCAGAAAAATGCGGCCCGAGCCGCCCTCTTGTGTGCTCACCTGTGTCTGTGTGTGTGTGTCACTGTTGCCAACTCCTCAGTAAGAAAAGTAGCTATTGGCTGTCCTAAAAGTCGCTAGAAGTCGCTAAATGACGTCATCGCCTAATTTGCATAATTGTCCATATGCATGTAATTGTAATGGCTGCTGTAGGAGAGAGGAATAACGTCGTGGGAGAGACAAAAACTGAGTAAAAAAACACCCTGAATATGTTTAGAACTACAAATGAACCTTCTTTCAGTGATTTATATTAGACAAAGAAAATTTTACATTTACATCCCGCCCTGACTGTAAACCAGGTTGTGATCAGCCAGCGGTGGTTCCGCGCATGCGCGATTCACTTGCAGTCTGGACGTGGAGGGGTTAACATCTCCTGCTTTGACTGCTGCTGGGAGGGAGGACTGGGCCGTCTGTGAGTGCTTTGAGGCGAGAGAGGAGCCCACGGCAGCATCCGCTGCTCGTTGGGAAGAATAAGAATGATACGTGCTCTCACAACAGAGTCTCCAGAAGTCTTCAATAACATCAGAAAAAGTCGCTAGATCTGTCGCTAGTCGCTTTTTTGAAAAAGAGTCGCTATAGGGGTCTGAAAAGTCGCTAACTATAGCGACAAAGTCACTAAAGTGGCAACACTGGTGTGTGTGTGTGTGCGTGTGCGCGCATCGAGACCGAACTCTGCTGTGCGCGATACAGAGAGCAGAGGAGGATTGTAAAGGTGCGACCATGTAGAGACAGAAATGACATGCCGTCATGTAAACAATATAAGTCATCACGTTATAAAGTGAAACGTTTCACCATATAACACGATAAATAGTATATTGTTATGTTATTATATGAAGCGTCCGTCGCACAAAATAATACAACTTTAGTTTATGAAGAGATAAGATGGAGCCCTCTCCTCTCCTCTCTATGCTTTACTCACAAGTATGAGTGTGAATTGGATATGAAGCATCCATAGCACCAAATAATATAACGGTAGTTTCTAAAGAGCAAAAAAAAAAAAAAATCAGCAGCAGCGGTCATATTTCAGCAGCGGAGCACCACCGCTGCTAGTTGCATATAGGGGAAACACTGTTGCTCAATGCTCACTGTTTTGGAATACACAGTATTCTTCCAAATTAGTGTTAGTGTATTTTAATATTGAGAATTTCGCTTCGGCAAACTCACTCTTTTTTGACCATACACCTGTTTGCATCCATGAGAATAATGCCCAACAACATTGCTCAAAAAATTGCTGTGTATCATCAGTCTAACAGTTGTGTTGGTGAGTTAAAATGAATGAGGGCTGCGCAATATTAGACAAAACTGACAATGCGACGACGATTTTGTATACTGCCATATGTATTGCAATATACAGTGTATTGCAATAACTTGAATAGCTCTATTTGAAAAGAAGTCATCCTTTGGGCTTTGGAAAGGCTGTATTTGCATGAAATATACATTTTACAATCAAACTGTCATGGAAATTGAGAACTTCACAACCTAAAGTATTAACCAGCAAAATAAGTATGGCATATTGCCTTTGACTAATATTATATCGATATGATGAACTTATACTGCGAGTCTCACAATGTGACTATTGCACAAGAACACATTGCGATGGTGATGCTCTAATGATATTGAGCAGCCCTAAATTGAATTGAATTCTATGGTTCACCATACAAAAATAACCAGTTTTCGGATTGGATTTATGACCCCTGGACCATTTTTGCACTGCATAGTGACCCCCATCAAGTTGTTGGAAGTAACTAAGTAGCTTCTACTTTAAGTACATTTTTAAACAAACTACTTTTTACTTTTACTTGAGTAGATTTTTAAAGGGTAGCTTTACTTAAGTACTTAAGTAAAATTTCATCAAAGTAAAGGTACTTCTACTTGAGTAGAATTTTTCAGTACTTTTTCCACCTCTGAGCATGACTTGTAATTAGCCACTGATGCAACTTACCTTGGATTGCAACGGTGGAGATGTTGAATTATGACAGGCTGAAATGATCTTGCTTCAGTCAAAGATCTACTTTGTTGTTTGTGTGTAAACATTAACCTTTGACATCTAAATAAAACTTAAACAGCCAACATCAAGAGGGTAGACTTACCTGTCACACTGCTACTACACTGTAATCATCATCAGCCTTGTGAAATGACAGTGACACTGTGTGGGTGATGCAGAGTGCAGACCTGTCAAACCTTCTTCAGGGCCAGGCAAACAGTCCATGCTGACAAGACATAAAGAGGAACATTGTCACGTCAAACGTCCAGCACAGCCAGATTTTCTGAGCACATTAGGCACGTAACAGTACACCATATAGAGTGCTAATGTCTCTGTCAGCATGTTTTGGAGTTATTTGTCAACTTGTGGCCAAAAATTGATGAAAGCAGATTTCAAAGCCAGTGTCATAGAGACAGGTGGACTTGGACATGCATATGCAAACTGTTTTATATCATGTGCACCCTCTCTGCCAAGCTGTGTGGGCTGCTCTGTAGCCTTAACTGGCTCTGGGGGCTTCCTCCACCCTGGGATCTGCTGAGGCAGAGGAAGTGGTCCATGTCCACCCACGTCTTTCCCACACATCCCCTTTCTGGTCGGCCTGGGGTCAGCGTGGGTCAGCGCCTCTCTGCCAGCTGCTATCACTCACGGATGAATCCACAAAGGAAGACACCAAACATGCTGAGAGTCATACACGTGTCCCTTTGATGTATGTGCTCACACACACTAAAATATTTATAACAGAGGCCCAGAGCCACTTTGATTGCTCAACAAAAAGGTGCTGTCGTAAAGGAGCACTCGGGCATCCTGCATTGCAAGTCTCGAATCGCAAGTTGTAGGGGGGATTCTTAAAATTACTTTTTCTTCATGAAACGTAATAACCCAAAGTCTCACTCTGTTTACAGTGTTTAACATATACACAAAGCATCTCTGAACTTGCCTCAGCCTGTGCCATATTGGAGGGTTGTTACATGCTCTACAAGTGCATCATACAAAATTAAGATTTAAAGATTAGAGAGCAAAATGGAGATGAGGATATTCAGACACTGATTTGACCAGCTGTTTGTTTGAGGCATACTGAAGAGGCCCTTACTTCAAGACTGATGTAAGCTTAAATGGATAGTTTGAATTAATTGGTAGTGGGGCTATGTAAGGTAGTTATCTATGGCCGGTGTATTACCTTCAGTTAATGGCAGTTGGCAATGTTCCCAGTTTAGAGAAGCATATGGGAGTCCCACCATGGTAGATGTGCAATACAAAAAAAAATCCATATAAGAGTAAGTGGATGCTATATTTTGAATATATGCACTGCTTTACCTTGCTGTCAGACAGCTCTTTCTTCTGGCACTACATTTCTACATTTTTCTCAGCCGGAGCCCCTCTATATTCCTATGCAAAAGCCCAACTGTGCCAGGCACTGTATTATACTCCAATCAATCAATCAATCAATCAATCAATCAATCAATCAATCAATCAATCAATCAATCAATCAATCATTTATGTGTCACATGGAATTATACAAAGTACAACTCCAGTGAAATGTGAGCCCATCAGCTCCTTTAACTTATGTACTGTAATTTAGTCCTTTTTTGCGTTGTCTTTGATTGTTCAGTTCCAGTGTCAGACACCAACGAAAAAAGACGTCCTTTCATGTCAGCACAACATACCATTATTGTGGGAAACACGGCTGGATGACAACATAAGTGAAGGGGGTGAAAAGTTTGAGTAGGGCAGGTGGGAGAGGTGGTGGATGGGTCCAAAAACCACAAACTTTCACCTGAGAGGCCAGTGTTCACTTCCCATAAGATTGTAAAGCTCTTTTTTTCTAAACCCAATCATGTACGTGTGTTGGCTGAATGTAACCACGTGCGTTTGTTAAAGGAAAACCAAAAAAAAACTCAATTTGGGGTGTTGAACTGATGTAGTATTTTGAAAGAGACTGTACCCAAACTGTCCCGTTCGGCGTCCCAGAATATCAACAACCAAGGCACCCAGGGTGCCATGAGGCCAGTGTTCTGCAGCAATGGTCAGTCTGCTCCCAAAATAAAAAACAGTTGAATTTGTTACTTTTTAAGACTTCCTTTTTAAAGGGACAAGGGACCTCTCAGGACATTTTAATTTTCAAGACAGTTTTAAAAGACTATTTTAACTTTGGTCATTTACATGTTTCTCTAAATTTGCGGTATTTATTAATGAATTGTTACTTTTAACTTTACTTTAAATTGTCACTCCTCCTTGAGTGTCCAGTTTGCCTCCCACCTAATCCAAAGAATCCCTTTTATTGAATAATCCTTAACGCCTATACCCCTGTTACAAATACAAATGCACTACAGTTGAAAAATGTAGTGCCAAGGGAAAGGTCTGTCTGACGGCAGGGTAGTGAAAATATTCTCAATATATCGTCCACTTAAACAGATAGTGTGTTATAGTCGGTAGGCCATGGCAAAAATATGTTTTGCTGCTGCCCCCATCCACAACAATTCATTGCTTAGCTTCCATGACAGACGGCGTGCTCCCACTTTGTCTGACAAACTGGGAGCACACCATCTGCCATCTGTTGTATATTATATACTGGCCATAAGCACATACAGCCCCACTTCAAAAGATCCAAACTATCCCTTTAACTTTAACCTTTCACAAGGTATACATAAATTAACTTCCACAGTCTGCCGAAGCCCACATATGCACCCTTGCCTCAAACACTAAAAAGGGGAAACTCAGCAACATGTATGTATATAATCAAATCAGGTCTACATAAACTGCAACTGTTCCATGACATTTCACCCACTTCCCCAATGTTCTCAGTAATGAAATGTTGAGGTTCATGAGTGGCTTTCAAGACGAGGCTGTCTGGATCTGACAGATGACCTTCAGACGCTCCTCCATTCATCATCACGTGAGAGGAAACGGCATTCAACCCAGTTCCCGCTACGCTCAGCCTGTTCTTTATTGCGCAGTAAAACAGGAATCATGCCGTTCCCAGTTCTCATGTTGCACAGAGGAAGTAACAAACCTGTTCCTGAGAGGGCCCTTGTTTTGTTGTTTTTTATTGTGTAATGCAGTGATAATAGAGTAAGTCAAAACAGGTGTAGACATAAAGACAGTTAAGAAAGGTATGGAGCCCCTTAAAGGTCAAGTCGGGAGATTTTTTTTGGACTGACTTTTGCGTCCCCTTGCAATACTTTTGCGTTACCTCACAATACATTGCGTTACCTGTCAACAAATTTTGCGTTCCCTCACAATACTTTTGCGTCCCCTCACAATAGTTTTGCATTCCCTTGCAATAACATTTTGGATTCCCATGAGCCACCATTGTCACTTCCTCTTAGATACCCGCATTGATCGGTGACCATCGTAAACTTGTATAAAGCTGGCGAGATCTCCTTTTAAACTGTAGTGTTGTTATTATTGTCTTTCGTGCCGTTGTAAGTAGCCTGCTTAATTAGGTTTGGGAACCGGCACCGTGCTGGTTCTGTGTCAGTCGAAATGCGCTATTTGTGACTCCAGGCCCAACTCTGCCACTAACTGGCCACTCTGACATTCTTCACAATACATAAAGAAGGTTAATGAAAAACATAGGCCTAACAGAAACATGGGTTCGTTTGGGGACAAGTTAGTGGTCACGTTACTCGTTCCACAGGCGAAGGACCCCGGACACAATACAGTAAATACACCAGTTAACTTTTAACATAAACCCGAACCTAATTACGTAAGCTACTTACAACGGCATGAAAGACAATAATAACAACACTACAGTTTAAAAGGAGATCTCGCCAGCTTTATACAAGTTTACGTTGGTCACCGATCAATGTGAGCATTTAAGAGGAAGTGACAATGGTGGCTCATGGGAATCCAAAATGTTATTGCAAGGAAATGCAAAACTGTTGCGGGGGGACGCAAAAGTATTGTGAGGTAACGCAAAATTTATTGTGAGGGAACACAAAAGTATTGTGAGGTAACGCAAAATTTATTGTGAGGGAATGCAAAAGTATTGCGAGGTAATGCAAAATTTATTGCGAGGGAACGCAAAAGTCAGTCCAAAAAAAATCTCCCAACTTGACCTGTAAGGGGCTCCATAAGTTGCAGCCATTTTTAACTCCACCTGGAAAATCTTATAGCCACTTCTATTTGTTATAGTGTACCGTGCTCCTGGCCTGTATTCTGAATTTGTATCTGAATTCTCAGAGTTTTTATCCAGTTTAGTTCTTAAATCAGATCGGCCGGCAACCACGAGGGGGCGAGGGGGGGCAATGCCCCCTCAGTTTGATTTTTTGCCCCCTCAGTTTAAGTTTTGTGTACCATAGTAAATCTGCAAAAACGACAAAAATACTGGTCCAACCGACCAGTATTTTTGTTGTTTTTTTAACATAGGGTTATGGTGTTTGAAAGGAGAGTTAAAACCCCCCTGTTATTTGCGGTCATTTCAGAACCATGGACAGCGCCGTTTGTTGTGCATTGTATTAGGTTTGGCCTCACGGCGTACCATAGTATGTGATTTAAGCTAGCTTGCTTGCTAAATAGTTTGGTCAATTTACTTTGCCAGCGTTAGTGTGTTCTTTGCCCAAAAAGCAGTTCAAGCCAAAGATGGATATAGGAACGTGGTTTTGTAAAAAAGAAAAAGAAAATAAACAACAACAAAAAAAAAAATACTACAGAAGAGACTGCTGCCGAGGCCAGTGGCTCCTCGCTTACTCAGAACATACAACAAACGAGAAGGCTGCAACTCTACTGAGGAAAGGTAAGACAGAATGTAGCTGGTTTATTTTTCTATGTTCTATGTCACACATGTTTTTTTCTGCGGGATATGTCAGACATGCCTCCAGAGATAGCAGGATGATTGATGATGAATGAGTTTTGAAATTGGGGACATTCAGTTTTGGATGACTGATTAGGCTAGTGGAAAAACTGTGAAGATTCATGACATGATAAAAATGAAAAGAAGAAAGCCAGAAATATACACATTATTTTCGGCATATTTGTAAAGCCTTTCAATTAGTGTAGGAACTTGGTGCACATGCATGAGCGTTTCCACTCCATATTTATTCATAAATGGACAAATATGCCCTGATCCAGCTTTCATACCAATTTGCCGCTTGCTCCACCTGTCTGTCTGACTGTAAGCTGCATCTGTCATGAGACAAACATGAAAGAAGACTTGCAGTTTATTGTGTTTCACCGGCAAAGAGCTGCCATTACGCGCGACAGTTACGCACGGCTGCGCACTCTTTATGACTCACTGTGAACCTATGTTGCATAAAAAAGATTTGCCCCCTCGTAATTTTTAACCGCCCCCTCAGTAACTCCATCCTGGCGCCGGGCCTGAATCAGATAAGTTATTATTGTAGGTGATTTTAATATTCATGTTGACGTTGATAATGATTCCCTCGCTACTACATTTATCAGATTATTGGACTCCATTGGCTTCAGTCAGGGTGTACATGAACCTACTCACTTTTTTAACCATACCCTCAATCTAGTCCTGACATACGGAATTGAACATGAAAACTTAATAGTCTTTCCACAGAATCCCTCTCTATCAGATCACTACTAGCTTTTGATTTCTTTCTACTTGATTATACGCCACTCAGAAACAGTTACTATACTAGATGTTTATCAGATATTGCTGTAGCAAAATTTAAGGAAATTATTCCACTGGATTTAAATTTAATACCATGTCCCTCTGTAACAGAGGTTCCCCATATTACCTTTAAACTTTCCCAAATTGATCATCTTGTCGATAGCGCCGTAGGCTCGCTGCGAACAACACTCGACTCTGTAGCTCCTCTTAAAAAGAAGTTAACAAAGCAAAGAAAGTTCGCTCCTTGGTATAACTGTCAAACCCAAAAAATTAAAACAAATATCACAAAAAATGGAAAGGAATTGGAGTTAGAATTAGAATCTCGTCTGGTCTGGGCAGACAGTCTCAAAACGTATAAGAGGGGCCTCTGCAATCCCAGAGCAAACTTTTACTCATCATTAATAGAAGAAAACAAGAACAACCCCAGGTTTCTTTTCAGCACTGTAGCCAGGCTGACTGAGAGTCAAAGCTCTATTGAGCCTTGTATTCCTTTAGCCCTTAGCAGTAATGATTTTATGAGCTTTTTTAATGACAAAATTCTAACTATTAGAGGCAAAATTCATGATCTCTTGTCCTCAGACAGTGTTGCCCTCAAACACAGAGACCTGCTATATATTTAGATAGCTTCTCCCATATTACTCTTCAACAACTGACCTCAATGATTTCTTCATCCAAGTCATCAATGTGTCTCTTAGACCCCATCCCAACTAGGAAGTCTTACCTTTAGTTAACACTTACATATTAGACATGATCAATATATCTTCATTAAAAGGCTATGTACCACAGTCTTTTAAGGTAGCTGTAATTAAATCTTTTCTAAAAAAGCCCACCCTGGATCCAGAGGTGTTAGCCAACTACAGACCAATATCTAATCTTCCCTTTCCTTCAGAAATCCTTGAAAAAGTAGTCGCAGACCAGCTGTGTGATTTTCTCCATGATAATAATTTATTTGAGGAATTTCAGTCAGGATTTAGAGTGCATCCAGGGCTCAACAATAAGGATTGCCCGATTGCCCGGGGCAAGTAAAACTCAAGGTCGGGCATGTAAACTAACAACTCACTTGCCCGATCGGGCAAGCTGCTAAAAATAGTAAAAGTTAATAACTAATTGATAAAATAAATGTATTTTAAAACGTGCTCTTCTGCTCTGATGCAGCGGTCTCTCTGCCTGAAGTCACAGGCACAGCTGTGTAACAATGTCCTGCCCACAGCCCCCATTGATATTATTTTGCGCGACGGACGCTTCATATAATAACATAACAATATACTATTT
>NC_065511.1:3229536-3246149 GCF_006386435.1 Epinephelus moara
TGGCTCAAGTAGGGCGCAAAATTATAGACGGAGAACAATTGACAAATTTTTCACTTTAAGCCCTGACACTGTCATATTTGTGTAGGAATTAAGCTACAATACATGACATATGTTGTTTTAATTAATAAATACAGTGTAAATAAAGATTACATAACATAAAAATGACTGCAGTCTTTGTTATTTGATAGCTGCTTAAATTAAACAATTTTTATAGGGCAAGTAAAAACTGACTTCGGGCAAGTAGATCTCTGACCAACTTGCCCGACGGGGCAAGTGAAAAAAAACCTTAGCGTTGAACCCTGGCATCATAGCACTGAGACAGCACTAGTTAAAATTACAAATGATCTTTTGATTGCTTCAGACAAAGGACTCGTCTCTGTACTTGTTTTATTAGATCTTAGTGCTGTATTTGACACTATTGACCATCAAATTCTGCTACAGAGACTGGAACATTTAATTGGCCTAAAAGGTTCTGCGCTAAGCTGGTTTAAATCTTATTTATCCAATTGACTACAGTTCGTTCACGTTCACAATGAATCATCTTTACATAATAAAGTTTGTTTTGGAGTTCCACATGGTTCTGTGCTCAGACCAATTCTCTTCACTTTATATATGCTTCCCTTAGGTAACATCATTAGAAGTCAGCCAAAAGAAAAGGATCAATTAACTAAATTTCAAAAATGCCTTAAAGACATAAAATCCTGGATGAACTCCAATTTCCTGATGTTAAATTCAGACAAAACTGAAGTTATTGTTCTCGGCCCCAAACAACTCATTAACTCTTTATCTGATGACATAGTTTCTCTAGATGGCATTACTCTGGCCTCTAGCACCACCATAAGAAACCTCTGAGTAATATTTGACCAAGATTTGTCTTTTAACTCCCATTAAAACAAGCCTACAGGCTTTGTTTTTTCATCTGCGTAATACTGCAAAAATTAGGCCTATCCTGTCCCAAACAGATGCAGAAAAATTGGTCCACGCTTTTGTTACCTCTAGGCTGGATTACTGTAACTCCCTATTATCAGGTAGCTCTAATAAGTATTTAAAAACTTTCCAGCTAATTCAGAATGCAGCGGCACGTGTACTGACAGGAACTAAGAAACAAGACCACATTTCTCCTGTTTTAGCTTCTCTGACTGGCTTCCTGTAAATTCCAGAATTGAATTTAAAATCCTTCTCCTAACTTACAAAGCTCTAAATGGTTAGGCTCTGTCATATCTCAGAGATGTTGTTGTAAGCTACTGTCATTACTGTCTGCCCTGCATCTCTCTCTCTCTCTGTCTCTCTGTTTCTGTCTCTCTTTATGTATCATTTTGTCATATGGATTACTGTAAATTTATAATGCTGATCTGTTCTGTACGACAACTATTACATGTCTGTCCGTCCGTGTTAAAAGCCAATTCACAATCAAACTCTGAGTGCAGCCACACATTTTGACAAATAAATGCAGGTCTTAATTCAACCCCAGGGCCCTATTCCAGAAAGGAAGATTAGTGAAAACTCTGAGTATGTTCAGCATTCTTTACTACTTTCAGATAAACTGAGGACAGAAATCATTTATTTCAGATGCAATTTATTTGTATGTATTCTTTATTTCCTGCAAATAAAAAGCAACAAATGCTTTAGTATTATTACATATAACTTATTTGTATATAACACTGATTTTCCAACAGTAAGAGTAACAGCAAGTAACATCATCCATCTTCAGGTCTAACTCACCTTAACTGGTGTTCCAGTATCTGACTCTCTAGTTTTGTCTTTGTCATTTGTAGTTTAATGTGGTCCACTTGGAGGTCCTTCACAGCTCCTTTACAGGGAGCTATGGAGAGACAAAAACAGGCACTTTTAATTAATGTCTGAGACCCTGTAAAAGTTATCTGAGAGCTCAAATGTCTTGGGGTGCCCAACTTTTGCATGGTGCTCCTTTCATTTTTTTTCGCTCTAAAATTGTACAAACAAAAATAATAGGCTACACTGATGTTGCTTAAAATGTAATACGCATGTAAGTATATGCTGCATTTAAAAACATAAGACAATCAAACAAGTAACACATTCTGATTAAATTTATTTTCATAAACTACTAATAAATAAAGATATATATTAGAAAATATAAATGTGCTGTATTAATTGTTAATGCACAGACACTTATTTAATTTCCCTGATAGATATACTTTCTGTTTGTTTGTTTTTTGATCTATCTATTTGTTTGTTTTTGACTTGACTGCTCTCATCTCCAGGGGACACTGTAACCTCTCTCAGCACTGACTGTGTCCTGTGAAGCAGCTGTGTTGACCAGAGGGAGGAGCTCTAGGCCTGCTTACTGTCAACCTTAGAATACAAAGCAGGAGCTGATAGCCTCAAGGATTTTGCATGACACTTCATCACAGTCAGTTAAATAGAAGCTTTGCTATAACACAGACACACCGCTCTACTGCTGTTCTCTCTAATGAAGCTCAGCGTAAGTTCAATCAGGAAGACCTTCTCTGTGCTCACACTTTAACATTTCTCTCCATCCCACTCTCACTACTCCCTCTAATCAGCTGACTATGGGTGTTCACTCCTCTTGTTATCCAATCACACTTTGCCACGACCTCTCAGCCAATCAGGATGCCACTGCAAAATTTTCTTCTGCTGATGCCAGCCATCATTTTAGGCAGAATCTTTGCACTGGCAATCGCTCACCTTACCTTTTTACTTTGCAGTCTCTTCTTGATAGTAACAGCCTTCTTCGATTCCTCAGCAGCAGCGGAATCATCTCTCACTCATCACGTCCTTCAGTTCAGGCAATTGCACCTGTTACAAGTCAGTATTGTCAACGCGCAACTTCAGCCTTCGTTTATATCTCCAGTCTCAATCTCAGTGTTCTGTGCGGATTCAAGATGTGGGCCCAAATTACACGTAACATGATCTGTTGCTTCGGGACACTTTGCATACGTACACCTCGATTGCCACGCACAGTCCCCGGTTACTCCGGCCAAGCTTGCCACGCACACCTTGTTTCCGTCCCTGGATATGCTTCAGCCTCTGCCTCGTCAGTGTCCTCATCACTGCAGGCCTCCACATGCAGCCGGCCGGCGTCCACTCCGCAGCTGGCATCCTCCCCGAACCAGCGCTTCATTTTGCCTCCAGCCTCTCTCCAGCCTCCCTCCAGCCTCTCTCCAGCCTCTCTGGCCCCGGTGCACCCCGGCCCCTCATGGCAAGGGAGCCGGCGGTTCAAGCCATCCGATCAACAGCCGCCCTCACTGTTTAAGTTAAGTGTGTCTCATATGATCTGCCTTTAATCCATTTAGTGCTGCAGACAAATATTATCACTGCATCATTAATATGAAGTGATTTATTTAATTCTCTTGTCGCCCCTCGTTTCAATGGGAAAACAATTACGGTATACTGTAATAGCGACGGGCCTCAATTTTTGGTACATTGGGTTTCATCAAAGTAAGCATATAAAGCAGGCACATTATGCCTTCTGCTCACAATGGTATCTGCTCATTTCAAGATAAGCAACTTTTCCTCTTCGTCTTCATTCATAAAAATACATAAATTTACGTGTGTATCATGCCGTTATCTTATCACACTTCCTGTATCATTTCAAGTTAAAAGCCGATCAGCGATTCTACAGTGTGGGTTTTATTGGTGACCAACAGAGAATATACTATTATCTGGCACAAACAATTAAAAATGCACTCATTATAGTACTTGTATTTACTCACATTCCTTTACTTTCAGGAAACACAGTGTAGTTTGCATGCATGTCTATGCACGTGCTCTCACATCAGTTGTTCATCAGGTGGCAGTTCTTTAAAGCTGCTAATATTTGATATCTTGCATTCGCTGAGTTATAGTGTTCAGCTAGTCTGTATGAATAAGTAATTAAATGGATGTTTCAAATTGATAAATATATTAGAAAATTGAAAATAGAATAAGAATTAAAGACAAATATATAAATAAATAATACTACGTGGGCAATAATTGATAATAGGCCTACGTGTATAGTTTAAGCAGAACGAATAGTGTACGCATTCAAGTAAATCAAGGACAGGAGGATGCTGGGTGCTGGAAGCCCTCTAAGTATTCATAGATCAACTTCTAATTGAATCAGTTTTACTAATTGTTCAGCCCTTCCAGGTTTGCTCTGTGATTTGGTTACAATGAACTTGTCTGACTACTCCGTAAAGCACTTCAGGTTGCCTTTGGGTTTGAAATGTGCTATAGGCCTAAATAAATCTGCGTTGTCTTTCCAAGACAGGGTTTGATTAGTAAATAAAAAAAATAAAACAACAATAAATAAATAAATAAAATAAAATAAAATACCCAAAGGATAAATCTCGCGCCTCTATTGCAGTACCATCCTACCTCCTTCTCCCTGCTGTGTTGTCTTTTATCATATGCACAGTATACAGAAGCAGCCAATGGCACGGGGGAATGTTGCTGTTTTGTGCTATGACCTATTTAAGTGCTGGAAGTTATTAATGTGACAACGCCTGAATGCAACACAGGTTGCACTGTGCAAGCAGCGTGTTTGTCTGTGCGTAACAGCAGTCTTTTGATGGTTATTTACACACTGTCCATAACCATAACTATGTCAGGTAACAAACTGCACCCCGGGCTCGGGTCGGGTTTGGTCAGGAAAATGCTCTAGCGTACTCACCTGTGCGTGCGTGCGCGTGCACACATGTCTGTGTGCGCAATGAGACGGAGCCCTCTCCTCTCCTCTTATATGCTTTACTCACAAGTGTGTGAATTGACCTGGATATGAAGCATCGGTAGCGCCAAATAATATAATGGTAGTTTCTAAAGAGCTGAGATGGAGGGGAAAAAAAAAAAGGAGCTTCCGGTGAAGCTCATGGGACCTTAGATCGGAAAAAATATGAATGGCAGTGAATGAGGAGAGAAATATTATCTTTTGGTCCCGTTTGAGTTGTGACATGAAATCCAAATATGTCATTAATGAATTTAAAACATAACTTTTAAGGTCAAGAAAGTCATACTTTGTGGTAAAACTGTTGAGATATAAGCTTTTGAAAAAAACGTAATTAGAAAAACTACACAGGAAGCGGTCGCGTATGTGACATCATAGCTTTCGCTCGCTTCCTGCAGCTTGGAGTGACTGCAACCTGGCACAAAACACACAGACATCTTCAATCATAAATCGATTAATCATGAAAGAGTGGAATTTCAGTGGGGAGGCCAAGCTGCAGGAAGGGAGCGAAAGCTATGACATCACATACGCGACCTCCTCCTGTGTACTCTTGAGTCTTTCTAATTAAAAAGCTTATATCTCAACAGTTTTACCACAAAGTATGACTTTCTTGACCTTAAAATTTATGTTTTAAATTCATTAACAACATATTTAGATTTAATGTCGCAACTCAAACGGGAACAAAAGATAATATTGCTCTCCCCATTCACTGCCATTCATATTTTTTCCGATCTAAGGTCCCATAAGCTCTACCGGAAGGGGCGTGACTTCGGCACTCTATAGGGGAAACACTGTACTTCAAATCAGTTAGCTAGCCCCCGGTAATGACTAAGCTGTACAGGAATGTAGAAATTGCACGTACTACCATTAATATATATTTAAGAAGGCACAAACAGTACGTAAATACAGTAATATAAAGTTAAAGACAGAATATTTTGGTTGGCATCAAGCAATAAACTCAAGAATTGTAGTCAAGTTGACATGCTGTATTCTCGCCTTCAGCAAAGGCTATATTTTTTACATAGACTCAGGGTCTTTGGGGTTGACCATAAGCTTATGTTTTTGTTTTATCAGGCTGTGTTAGAAAGCATCATCAGGTTTGGCATGTCAGCATGGTACAGTAATATCTCTGTTCACACAAAAGGGGGCGGCAGTAGCTCAGTCCATAGGGACTTCGGTTGGGAACCAGAGGGTCGTCTGTCCCGTCCGGACCAAAATATGGAGCGTGGACTGGTAGCTGGAGAGGTGCCAGTTCACCTCCTGGGCACTGCCGAGGTGCCCCTGAGCAAGACACCGAATCCCCCAACTGCTCGGAGCACCTGTCATGGGCAGCCCACTCTGACATCTCTCCACTTAGTGCATGTAGTTTGTGCATGTGTGTGTTCGGACCTGTGTGTAATTGACAACAGAGTGTAAAATTGAATTTCCCCCTTGGGGATTAATAAAGTATATAAAATGAAAAATTAAAAAAAAAAAAAAAAAAAAAATCTAAACTTAACCGTCTGGTCCAGACTGCAATGAAGGTCATAGGGAGGACTGAAAACTCCTCCTTGCAGTCCATCTATGAAGAGTCTGTCCTCAGACTGGCACAGAGAGTAGTATCGGATCCCGCTCACATCCTCAACTCGGAATATGTACTGTTACCATCTGGCAAACGATACAGAGCCCCCATCTGCAAACTTAACAGATTTAAATATTCATTTGTCCCTACCTCTATTAGAATATTAAATAAGGTAACAGTTTGAGATGTGCAATATATGTTGATGCTGTGGTCTATCCCTTTAGGGGGCGATCACACAGAAATGAGACGCTAGAGACGCGACGCAGGTAAAACCATTGTTTTCCTATGATATGGTCCGTCTGACCGGCATTCAAGCGTCTTTTTAGACAGGCGTTTTTCCGGCTTCATTTTAGACACGTGTTTTTGTAGATGCTTCTTTTTAGACGTGCGTTTTTAGACGCGCGTAGACGCTGAAAAATTAAAATATTTTCAACTTTTTCAGCGTCAGACGCCAGTAGCAACATTCGTAATTGTCGTCATTGGCCCAGGCAGCCAGTCAAATCCTCCTTCCTGTTTTATTGTGGCAGTTACGGCAGTTTGGTCAGTTACGGCAGTTTACGGCAGTTACGAGCGACAGACAACACAATGCAATCTGAAGATGAGAAATTTATCCTGACAGTATTTGATTTTGAAGAATTATACAACACACGCACACCTCAGTACTCAAACAAACACAGGAGGAGACACGCATGGAGCTGTGTGAGCAGCGCAACAAATTTGTCTGGTGAGTACAATGTAATTGACGACGACGATCGTCGTAGCAGCTAGTTAACTTTCAGACAGTGGGATATGTGAGAGGGCTGGTGACCTTATTTCGTAGTTCACAGTTTTTGTGCTGCATTTTTATGTATGAAAAGTGTTATATAAACAAAGTTGGATTTGATTTGATAGCTCGTGATAGTTTCATGTAAGCTA
Organism: Epinephelus moara; assembly: GCF_006386435.1. Taxonomy (NCBI): domain Eukaryota; kingdom Metazoa; phylum Chordata; class Actinopteri; order Perciformes; family Serranidae; genus Epinephelus; species Epinephelus moara. The sequence continues at coordinate 3,236,715 of NC_065511.1, forward strand.
CTGTCTCTACTGTCTTTGAGGGAAACACTATATTCAAGGGGAGACATAGGGAGATGACAGCAGGTGTGTGTGTGTGTGTGTTGCACATGCACCCCCGCTCCACAGGCGCTCCTTGCTGGTTTTTTTTGTCTAGCGTGCATTGAATAAGCGCTTCCAGCGTTTCAAGCGTCTTTGAAGCTTCTGCATTTCTAGCGTCTCATTTCTGTGTGATCGCCCCCTTACTGTACTTGTATGGGAACATGTGGGAATGTGTGGGGCGGCAGTCGCTCAGTCCATAGGGACTTGGGTTGGGAACCGGAGGGTCGCCTGTTCGAGTCCCCGTCCAGACCAAAATATGGAGCGTGGACTGGTGGCTGGAGAGTTGCCAGTTCACCTCCTGGGCACTGCCGAGGTGCCCTTGAGCAAGGCACCAAACCCCCCAACCCCCACCAAGGGCAGCCCCCTCACTCTGACATCTCTCCACTTTGTGCGTGTATAGGTCCTGTTTGTGCATGTGTGTGTCTTTCAGACCTGTGTGTAATTGACAAGCAAGAGTGAAAACACTGAATTTCCCCTCAGGGGGATTAATAAAGTAAATAAACTAAACTAAACTAAACTCAACTAATATGGGTATTTATTGTATTTATTGCTGTGTGAATGAGCAGTATAGGTAGTATTGTATTTATTGTTGTGCATACGTGCAACTTTTGTTTATCTATGTATTTGTTGTGCAAATGACAATTTAGAATTGTCATGTTTTGAGATTGTCTGCAGTTCAGTGGTATGCCACACTGCTCAGTTCTGGTAATCACAGTTCCCAGTCGTGAATAGTTTAATGTAATTCGAGATGTCTTTCACAATTATATCCATTACAGATTCACTAATTCTATGATGTCATCTATGAATCAGTGCCCAGATCGTGTATCAGTCCGTGTCATGTAGAGTCGAACATAGGGCAGCCTCTAATTAGCCTGACCTTTTCCCGATCTCACACACATTAAGGGCATGGATAGTACTTGGTAACTCATTTTGAGCTTAGCAAGATGGCCGCCCTCTCATATGTGGATGGCATCATTGCGCCATAGATGCTCCACTTGTATTCAGCAGTGATCCAGAGCATTGTTTGTCTACTGCCTACAGCATACTCTCAAAGATGCCCATGCAATCTCTAATCCTTTTAGTGACACTCGTCCAGTACAATGGTAGGGCAATTATCATAAAGGACCCACTACATCTATTTGGGCAATAATCTTGGTCCACTTATTGTTGAGATAGATGCATTTAACACTGAATTTTCCAATCAAGTATTGGTAGTATTGATTAAGGCTGAGCAATATAGGGAAATAATAAGTAAATAAATAAATAAATAAAATATTCATATATATCTCAAAAAATAAATAAATTCATAAATCTGTATGTCAGGCTGACTGGCAATACACCATAATTATTTCGGTATCTTCAGTTGCGAGTTGAGCCACATTCGCGGTGTCATAAGCAATTAAAAGAATGATCAAAATAAATGCAAAGACAGGGATCTTATCCACTTTTGAAAACATGCAGCTGCACCATGTTACTCCTCAAACACACTAGTCAGCAGCGGGGTTCCCGTGGAGTGCTGTGAAGTGTGGCTGGTTCAAGGCACACCTGAAAGATGCATTGGATGTGGCTAAGTGGTGACGATTTCAAACACAAGTACACAATCGGCTTCACAATAACTTGCAGCATTCACAGACATAGCCTTGTCTTTTACTGGACACACTTTCCTCACAAATGCATCATGCTAATGTTTTAGCACAAGCCTATGGCATTTTAAATTGCATAAAGTAGCCTAGCATCTAGCAGACTCTCCCCTTCTCACATTAAGCCAGGGCCAACAGCAACATTAACAATGTCAATTCTACCAAATAAAACCAGTAGCATGGCCATCTGACCTTTTTCAAGCTGTTTTGGCCATTGGCGACCCTATGTCAATAATCATAAATCTCAACTGTCACAATAATTGCCAGGGCAGAATTTTTCTACTATCAGTGGATTAGCAAAGTACCACCATGGGTTTTTGGGGGGAGCCAGGTCTGGCCCCATTTTAGCACCATTTCATAAATCAAGTTTCTGCTCCCTGATTTCTCGCCAAGTCATTCGTATAGCTGGTGGTGGTCTTTTGTGGTTTTCGCATGTGCTACCTCTCAATCAAATCTCGGTTACCTGACCTGAAATTTGCTTGCTGTTCAGTCCTATTTTCCTTTCACTTGTTCATATGATTCCTATTCCGTTTGCCTCAGTTCAGTTTAGATGGCTGTCATTTATCACATGTTCCCATCACACCCATGTTCTATGCAATCTCATGCCGTATGCACAGTCATCCATAGTCCTCTAACTACATGCTGCCTGCTCGTCTGCTAACTGCTTACGTCTATCACTTTTTAATCCACAATCATGCATCACCCAAGAATATTTCATTTTGGTTATCTAATCACAATTTCTGTCTGCTGATTCATTATCTTCTCGTCTTGGGACCTATTCTGCTGTACTCATTTATTCAAGTTGGCCGTGAATTAATGCAATACATTTGCGATGTTGTATGCACTAACACCCTTGGTATTAAGGATTTCACACAAATGCTTTATCATGGTTTGTGGGACCTCATGCTGTATATACTAACACCCGTGGTCTTCGGACCTCATGCAAATGCTCTATCATGGTCTGTGGGACATTGTGCCGTATACTCAAACACCCATGGCCTTCGGGACCTCATGCAAATGCTTCATCATGGTCTGTGGGACCCCATGCTGTATGCACCAACACCCAAGGCCTTCGGGACCACTCTCTGAATGCTCATGCGTGGTCCTCAGGACCCCATGCAACATTTAATTTTTGTTGGTTGTGCGACCATTAATTTCTGTTTGTCATAAGGACTTAATTTCTGTTTGGTCGTCGGATCTTATTTTATTGTCACCATTTTATTTAAGTTGGTCTTTTGACCTTAGTTTCTGTTTGGTCTATGACCTTTTATTTTTGTTGGTCTTCTGACCTTTTATTTTCTTCTACTGATGGTCTTTAGGACCCCAGTTTGTGTACCCAGGTCTACGGGACCTCATGCTCATACACGGTAATTTCTTTTTGGTCGTCGGACCATAATTTTGGTTTGTCAATGATGATGTTAATTTCTGTTTGGTCGCCGGACCTTATTTTGCTTTCATCATTTTATTTGAGTTGGTCTTATGACCTTAATTTCTGTTCGGTCTCATGAACTTTTATTTATGTTCGGTCCTTGTTGACCTTTCATTATCTTCTACATATAGGCCCAGGTCACTAGGACCTCGCACCAGTCATCGTAATTTAAGTTTGGTCGTCGGACCCTTAATTTCTGTTGCTGTCATTTTATTTTAGTTTATTTAAGTTGGTCTTCTGACCTTAATTTCTGTGTGGTCCTACAACCTTTTATTTCAGTTGGTCCTCATTGACCTTTTATTATGTTCAACATATAGACACCCGTGGTCTGCAGAACCATGCACTTTTCAGCCTTCCTTTCTGGCATATCACCATTATTTCTGTTGTCACAGCTTACTTAATCTCTGGCTTTTATATTTGGTGGTTAGACCTCAACACGTTTGCTCTCTGCTTTACTTTTCAATCTATCATCTATAATGATCCATTATTTTGCGGCTCCCTAGCTGTCATTCCAGACACATTCCTACCACACGTTTCTCATCAGAGTTGTACTATCTCATTCAGGGCTTATTTCTGTCATATACCTAACTAAACTTTCACGTTTGCTTTATGCGCGTTTCTCTAGCTACGCATCTCCCCTTAATTTTATCATTACTTATTTATTACAAGCCTGTTGCCTCCCGGTAAGGTAAAGATCACCTCATGTCAAATGTTCGGTTGTCCCTCTCCCTTCTTACTCTTCTTTTGGGGGGGTTCCCTATTTGACTATGGAGTCATCATCCTGACTCCATAGTCGAATAGGGAACCCCCCTCCTTAAATCAAACCATCTCTACGGGGTCTAATCGCCAAAGACTTTCCACATTCTTATTCATACGTTCACATGTTAATAAATATTCTTTTACAATTAAAAATGAGTCTCTCCTGATTGAACTGGAACAGAGAGCAGTAGAGCCATAATGAGGCTTGTAAAGTACAAGAGCAGCTGCTGATGCAGAGCTGTAGTTCCCACACAGAGAGCAGCAGAGCTGGTTGTGTTATCATCAAACTCTCATGTAGCTGAAGAAAATAAATCACATTTTAGTTTATATGCAGGTGTCAGTGGTGTACTCCTGAAAGCACTGATTTCAAGTGGGTTGGAATTTCATTTGTGTAAATATTTTGTAAAAGCAGAGCAGCTCTGGGTGCAGACAGTCTCACTGGCTGATATTCTGAAATCAGAGAGTGGAGTCAAACAAGTGTTTCACAGTGCTGCTTAGGTAACTGTTACACTTATTTACTGGAGAATAAGAGAATTAAAATTTTAAAAAAATATTATTAATAATGTGTTTTTATTGTAGGACCTTCATCTTCAAGCAAAGGCAGCAAAGTAACAAATCAGCTCATTGATGTAACCACAGGATAACATGATTAATTTTAAGCCACTATGCAAAGCCGTTTTTGTGACGAGAATTTTCTTTTCTGTTTCTCTCTTTTTTTTTTAAACTAAAAGACAATCCTGTAAAAACAACTGGAGTCATCTTGACCTTTGAGTTGACGCAGAGTCAGAGAGTTTAATACAGAGGAAGCTGTTGTAGCTTACTGGCTGTGTTGCATCAGACACCTTTATTTAACCTCCTCTCTGTGGAATTATCAACTACTCTGCAGTACAGCAATGGTTGCACACAGTAAGGAGACATCAGTTGAGGGTACAATTATGTATTTTAGTTAAACTGTTTCACTGGAGAGCATTATTTTCCCTAAAAGGTTGAACAATGGTGGGTGAAATGCTAGGAGGAAGTGTAGTGAAGAACAGCAGAGACAAAATAGAGTGAATCTCCAGGAGAAAATGTGACTAACTAATGCCAGCCTGGCCAGGCTGGCTCACAAGTTAATGGTTCACCAACTAGCTGTGCGAGTAGTCAATATATCTCCCAGCCTCCAGCCCACCTACTTCATTTTCATATTGTGGTGTGACTGCCAATTGTCCTTTTGATGTCAAAGCCATTCTGACAATTGCAAATGCTGCACATTTGAAGACCATAGAGATTATAAGGGCTCATTTATAGCCTAATCCCTTTACGTGCGAAAATAGACACATCTGTTTTAAATGCTATAAATGTCACCACCCTCATACCTCCACACATCAGAAACGTGCTGGACATGCTGACGTCAGGGTTGCCAACTTTTCAAAAAACCTTGGAGTGAGATTCAGCGGGGCTGACCACAATTTCATTGTTTAAGCCGACACATACATTTTTTGTTTGTCAACTGATTTGGTAGATGCGATCCTGATCCCCCGCATCCTAACGGATTTTTGGGGCACCTGCTGGAGATGGATAGGGCCTAAAACCTTACATACAAATACCATACAGTACAGTACAGTACAGCATTCTGGAGATGGGCAATACCTACATTCATTCAAAGCCACCCTGACTTGCAGAGCCTTCACAAGTAAACCTGCATTCAGCTCAGAGTGACTGAGCTAGTTAAAACCAGAAACTAGGATTTGCCTATGTGGCATATAGCCTATTATTTTATAGACACAAGATGTATTTTGGATTTAAAGCAAAATTCATGGTTGAAACGGTTGAATTTTGATTAAGATCTAACTAAAATATTATTTTGGGAATAATAATATATTTTGTGTATTGTTGTAGTCTAAAGAGCATTTCATGATATATTTCTAGACTATGCAAATCTAAGAGTGCCTAGAACTCAGCCATTTCATTTCATTTTTGACATTAACAAAGCTCTCCAAATGCCTTTTGACATAGCTGTGGAAATTAATCACAGTCGCTTTTATGCTATAGATATTTTTTCTCAGCCAGTTATATTCTCTTCTCACCTGTGAAGACCCTGCATGATCATCCTTGCTGGCCTCTGGTCCACTTTCTCCTCCCTGACCCTGCTCTTTCTATTGTAGCAATAAAGATTAAAAAAATATGTGGAAAGTTCATGTTGACGTTGATAATGATACCCTCGCTACCGCATTTATCTCATTATTAGACTCCATTGGCTTCAGTCAGGGTGTACATAAACCCACTCACTGTTTTAACCATACCCTCGATCTAGTTCTGATGTATGGAATTGAAATTGATAACCTAACAGTCTTTCCACAGAATCCCTCTCTATGAGATGATTATTTAATTACTTTTGATTTCTTTTTACTCGATTACACCACTCAGCAACAGTTAATATACTAGATGTTTATCAAATACTGCTGATGCAAAATTTAAGGAAATGATTCCTTTGTCATTAAATTTAATACCATGTCCTTCAGTAACAGAGGTTTCCTGTACCGACTTTAAACTCTCCCGAATTGATCATCTTATCGATACCGCCGTAGGCTCGCTGCGAACAACACTTGACTCTGTAGCACCTCTTAAAAAGAAGTTAACAAAGCAAAGAAAGTTTGCTCCTTGGTAAAAATCTCAAACCCGCAAGTTAAAACAAATATCGCGAAAATTTGAAAGGAATTGGCGATTAACCAAACTGGAAGAATCTCGTTTAGTCTGGGCAGACAGTCTCAAAACATATAAGAGGGGCCTCCGCAATGCCAGAGCAAACTATTACTCAGCATTAATAGAAGAAAATAAGAACAACCCCAGGTTTCTTTTCAGCACTGTAGCCAGGCTGACTGAGAGTCACAGCTCAATTGAGCCTTGTATTCCTTTTACCCCTTAGCAGTAATGATTTTATGAGCTTTTTTAACGACAAAATTCTAACTATTAGAGGCAAAATTCATGACCTCTTGTCCTGAGATAGTAATTATCTGCCCTCAAACACAGCTGTAAGACCTAATATATATTTAGATAGCTTCTCCACAATTTCTCTTCAACAATTGACCGCAGTTATTTCTTCATCGAAATCATTAACGTGTCTCTTAGACCCCATCCCAACTAGGCTACTTAAGGAAGTCTTACCTTAAGTTAACATTCATATATTAGACATGATCAACTTTATTAACAGGCTATGTACTACAGTCCTTTAAGGTAGCTGTAATTAAACTTCTTCTAAAAAAGCCCACCCTGGATCCTGAGGTGTTAGCCAACTATAGACCAATATCTAATCTCCCCTCTCTTTCAAAGGTCCTTGAGAAAGTAGTCGCAGACTAGCTGTGTGACTTTCTCCATGATAGTAATTTATTTGAGGAAGTTCAGTCAGGATTTAGAGTGCATCATAGCACTGAGACAGCACTAGTTAAGATTACAAATGATCTTCTGATTGCTTCAGACAAAGGACTTGTCTCTGTACTTGTTTTATTAGATCTTAGTGCGGCATTTGGCACAATTGACCATTAAATTCTGCTACAGAGACTGGAACATTTAATTGGCCTAAAAGGTTCTGCACTAAGCTGGTTTAAATCTTATTTATCTGATCTTTGTCAGTTTTTTCATGTTCATGATGAATCATCCTTGCTTACTGAAGTTTGTTTTGGAGTTCCACAAGGTTCTGTGCTCAGACCAATCCTATTCACTCTATATACAGTATGCTTCCCTTAGGTCATATCATTAGAAATCACTCTGTAAATTTCCATTGTTATGTAGATGATGCACAATTGCAGAAAAATTGGTCCACGCTTTTGTTACCTCTAGGCTGGATTACTGTAATTCCCTATTATCAGGTAGCTCGAATATGTCTTTAAAAACTCTCCAGCTAATTCAGAATGCAGCGGCACGTGTACCGACAGGAATTAAGAGACAAGAACACATTTCTCCTGTTTTAGCTTCTCTGCACTGGTTCCCTGTAAAATCCAGAATTGAATTTAAAATCCTACTCCTAACTTATAAAGCTCTAAATGGTCAGGCTCCGTCATATCTTAGAGAGCTCATAGTGCCATATTATCCCACCAGAACACTGCGCTCTGAGAATGCAGGGTTACTCGTGGTCCCTAAAGTTACCAAGAGTAGATCAGGAGCCAGAGCCTTCAGCTACCAGGCTCCTCTCCTGTAGAATCCTCTTCCTGCTGCGGTCCGGGAGGCAGACACCATCTCCACATTTAAGACTAGACTTAAGACTTTCCTCTTTGATAAAGCTTATAGTTAGGGCCGGCTCAGGCATGCCTTGTACCAGCCCCTAGTTAGGCTTACTTAGGCCTAGTCTGCCGGGGGACCTCCTATAATACACCGAGCACCTTCTCTCTCTCTCTCTCTCTCTCTCTCTCTCTCTCTCTCGTATCCTATTACTGCATCTCGCTAACTCAGCCATACTGCATGTCACTAACTCAGCTTCTTCTCCGGAGCCTTTGTGCTCCACTGTCTCGCAGGTTAACTTGTATCGCAGCGGTGCCTGGATAGTGTGACGTGTGTGGTTGTGCTGCTGCTGTGGTCCTGCCTGATGCCTTCTGCTGCTGTTATCATTAGTCATACTTCTACTGGTATTATACACATATGTTTATTGGCACATATGTATACTATCATATATTAATATATACTTTCAACATATTGTACCACAATAGCCATAATTATAATTATAATTGTAATATGATTACTTTAATTAATGTTGTTGTAAGCTACTGTCATTACTAGGGCTACCGTCTCCTGGTTGACTAGTCGATTATGGTCGATATGCTCTCGTCTGACCAAATTCTCATTGGTCAAATAATCACTGTGTTACTCTCATAAGGAGAAAAGTGCTACATCAATAGCTTTCCAGGATTAATCCATTATTTCCTGTGGCGGGAGGGACAGGCTAAGTTACCTGTAAAAATGGGGGTGTTTTCAAAACACCCCCGTTGTTGACAGAAAGTTGAACTCGCCCACCCTACGCTCAGTGTCGCGGACCTCCCATCAGTTTCTACTGACACCGTTTCCCTCAGTGGAAATGAAGCTTGTATGTACTTGTATTTCACAGATAAGAAACAATAAATTGTGAAGACAGTAAAGCCTCCACTGAAATAACATTTTAAAGGGATAGTGCACCCAAAAATGAAAATTCAGCCATTATCTACTCACCCATATGCCGAAGTGAAGTTTTAGAGTCCTCACATCCCTTGCGGAGATCGGCGGGTGGAGCGGCTAGCACACCTAATGGTAGAGGGCACTCCAGACTAACGTCCAAGAACACAAAATTGAATCCACAGAGTACCTCCATACTGCTCATCCATAGTAATCCAAGTGTGCTGCAGCCGCGACATAAAAAGTTGTTTCGAAAAACATCATATGAACTCTGTTTTTAGCCTCACTGTAGCCTGTAGCTCTGACTGCTTCTCTGTGCTCCGCGTTCACGTGTACGTGCGCTCAGGGTGATCGGTGATCTCTGAAGAGCAGCAGTCTCGTCAGTACTGATGTCCAGATTCTCAAGTGCAG
>NC_065511.1:3246212-3271514 GCF_006386435.1 Epinephelus moara
GTTTTTCGAAACAACTTTTTATGTCGCGGCTGCAGCACACTTGGATCATTATGGATGAGCAGTATGGAGGTACTCTGTGGATTTAATTTTGTGTTCTTGGACGTCAGTCTGGGGCGCCGTCTACCATTAGGTGTGCTAGCCGCTCCACCCGCCGATCTCCGCAAGGGATGTGAGGACTCTAAAACTTCACCAGGGCCTCCATCGGCATATGGGTGAGTAGATAATGGCTGAATTTTCATTTTTGGGTGCACTATCCCTTTAAGTCGTGTGTGTGATTTATCCTTCAAGGATTTATACTTCAGGATTTATCCAGGCTTCATATGAGCAGAGGAAATCTCCGCTCGTTGTTAGTTAGGGAAATCACACAAGAATGCAATGTAAAATCAATCAATAAACAGAAAAGGTGATTTATTAAAAATGAAAAAGAAAAATATATTTGCATTAATGCAAAAATATTACCGACAAATTATACTGATTTATTGGATTGACACTAATTTACCAATATACATATGAGTCATTTTGCAAGGCTACCAGCTGAGACTCTATTCCTCATTCATCAGTGAAGGATTTGGGGCCATCTGCAACATCATGAGACACAGCTCCAGTTTCTTGTCCAATTACAAAAGGACTACAGTATTGTTATATTATCATGCTGACACTGGTGTCTCTATGTTAAGGGCAGTGTTGCATGTGTTACTTAAAAAAAAAAGTTTTTCCTCATTACTCGTTACTCTTCTCAAAAGTAACATTATTAATTTACTTATTACTTCTTGCCAAAAGTAATTTGTTTCACTACTGGTTATTTTACTTTTCTGTTACACCCCACACAACATGTAATTGTGTCCTTTCTCCTCAAAATTAAGACTTTGCGTGTGATCCTCTGTGTGAATGTCAGGGTAATCTCTGGTAAACTCAGCTAAAGCTAATGTTAGATAGCTTGCAAATTATTTTTTACTGGGGCATCAACTACTGCTACTACTGCTACTTCATCTGCTGGTACTACTGCTGCTAGTATTACTACTACAACTACTAGTAATTCTACAACAATAAATACTTTTACTACTGCTACTATTACAACAACCACTACTGCAATTATTGCTACTACTATGACTACAACTGCTACTACCACTACTGCTAATACCTTTACAGCTATTACTACTTCTACTACAGATACTACTACTACTACTACTACTACAGCCACTGCTACTACTACTACTACTACTACTACTACTACTACTATTACTACTATTACTGCTATTATTACTACTATTACTACAGCTACTACTGTTGTCACCTCTATAACTACTACTGTTACTACTACTACAGCCACTGCTGCTGCTACTACTACAACTACTGCTACTATTACTGCTACTACCACTACAACTACTACTACTACTACTGCTAGCATGATGACAACATAAAATGAATCCTTATGATGTGATTGATTGTTGAATTTCAAATCAGTAGGGGGGTGATATTTTATTTGTTTTGGTGTAACTGCAATATTATTACTGAAATTGTAGTAATTTGTTATGCTAAAATTGATATTGTTACTGTATCATGTTACTGCTTATGCATTACAGCCCAACAGTGGTTAAGAGACATCAAGGGTCACTTTGAAACTGTAATTTACACCGGAAAAAATGTGTCCAGAAGGAACTTTGAAATCCTATTGCCATACTTTAACATATGCTTATATACATACATAAAATTAAATCACTCAGTGAGATTAATTGTCACTGTTCACTAGATGGCCTCAAACTTTCATTTACCAAAGTTCATCAACTCCTGCAAAAAATAAAAAATAAAAAATAAAAATAATAATCACCCACAGATAAGCTAATCATCGCCTTTCACTTAAACACTTCCCACAATGTTGAGTGACATGATGCAGAGGATTAGATTCCTCCCACAGTTGAACCATATATATAAATAGAAGTTTTTGCTAACTGAAGTGAGCTTTGGTTGCAATTGAGGACTGACGTGGACAACTGCTTTGAGGTTAGTGGGTGTGTGTTACATTGTGAAAGAGCAAGTGAGAATGTCGAAGTGTGTGTGTCTGAAGATGGCCTAAATGAGGTCGTCAGGTCACATGAGGACATGGAAAAAGGGGTGTGTCTTATTTTGGGAGAGTGTCAGACTTACCATACACTTGCAGGGCCTCCACCCACACTGTGGGAACTCTCACATGGTATGAAAACTGGAACCAAAATAACCAGAGTATGTCAGCACAGTCATCAGAGCACTGTGACTTTAATTGACAGAACCATGATCCCACCCCGGGCCTCAGTGAGCACAGGAGAAACCCAACATGGTTTCAGACAGAACGAAGAGGACAAAAATACAAAGACTCTTTAGCCAAGAATACTTGATTAAATGTTCCCTTTGAGAAAACTATTGATAATGATTGACTGCTGGAGAGCATATGACTTTGGACGTGAGGGTTAAGAAGTTCAACATGAACATAAATGAGCACAAAATATTCATCATTTCATATTAAAAAAAAACAAGATAAGCCTGATAATATTTTATTTTATTTTTAATTTACCAAATCTTTATTTCCAAAGATTGTTAAAACACAACAGCGATGATGAGCCACACTGTGTGACATGCTCCTTCATTACTGTGAACACACACACTGTAGTTTCACACGCAACATTCTGCTGCCCTGAATACTCACTATAGGACCAAATATGGATTCATCCACTGCTGAAAATACTCCCCAGCAAATACACTCATTTCTTGTTTGAGTAACATTTGTTAAAAGAAAATACAGCCCACAGCCTTAAGAAATGACTGAAACTTTTTTTTTTTAAACAAAACTACATATTTGTGAACTGCTTTTCAAAATGCACATCTTCATTAGGTACCAGTCAGCCTGGGGCTGAGAGCCACATACAGGGTAGGGAAATCAGAAAGTATTGGGATGGATGAGACTGGCTATTGCCAAAAATAAGTAAAACCAAATCTATCCTTTCAGCAATCATGTCTCCTAAAAATTGTTTATATAGCCTGCAACTAAAATGCAACACCAAAAACTTTGTAAGTAATATCTCAACAACTATCGAAGTTTAAGTGTGTAAGATTTAGGGGAATTTGTTGGTGTCTAACAGTGAATTGCAGATTGCAACCAGCCAACAGTTCTTGTGGCTAGAATTCCTTTGCCGGTCATTGTTCAGGAAGTTTTTGTAGGGAGCTGAATTATCCACAGAGGTCTCTCTTCAGAAAAAATGGACCAGGTGATTTAAATTCTAAAAACACTGAATAAAGCTGTTTCACATGACAGATCAGTGCTCCTCTGATGCTATTTAGCATCCCGAGGCTCACACACAGCATGCTATTTTGTGCTCACCCCTTATCTCTCATAAGTTAATGTGGGCTCACCTTTTCACATTTTTACCGTGAGCCGAATTATTCACAGAGGTCTCTTCATTAACTAAATAAACAGACCCAGCAATTCACACTGGTAAAACACAGAATAACGCAGTTTCATATTACAAATCTGTGTACTTCTGACGGACTTCGGCATGTCGCTGCAGGCAGCTAGTGCAACACGTGCTAATGTCACCTTATTATCTCCAATAATATGAAATTGAGATGGTTAGAGGGTTTTCACTGGAAGCCAATTTATGCACATAGGCCTTAACCTCTCCAAAACAAACTGACCAGGTGTGCTCTATCGTATCGAAATTATCTCCCCACCCAGTAGTTATATCATAACTATGGGAATTATCCCCATCTGGGGTAATCGATGTGGAAAAGAAAAAATCTTCTAGACACACCACTTTACGTGGCTGGCATGCGCCAGGCTATAAAAGCCCCACCTTGCACATGCACCCACTGATTAATTGATTTCCACCTGTCGGAGTTGACGTGAGAGCAGAAAGAAAAAGAGAGGAGTTTAGGGTTTTGTCCATTTACCTTCGTTTAGGTTGGAGAGCTGGCCTTCACGGGTCCCTTACGAGGATAGCTATACAACGTTTCTTCTTTTTGACAAGAAGGAGTGAAACAGTTGAGAGGGGAACCATATCCCTGTATTGCAGTTGTCTGTTTACAATTGAGGCATAGCAGCCGCTCGAGCTTGACTTAGTTGGGGTCCAGCATGCCTGCGTCCCTCTAGGAAACCGTTGCTGGCTCAAACCCAACCGGGTCGGGGGGCAGTTTGCGACGTTCCTTGGGGGTATAGTTGCCTGCTCGAACCCAACAGAGTCAGGGACAGTTCACTATGTTCCCATCTCCTCATTACAACACATCACTCTCCAGTAGAAGTGTCCCGCTGTCTGGTGTCAAAGAAAGAAATCCATACTGTGGCCACACTCACATGTGTTGGCTCAGGGAAACTAATTAAAGACAGTTAGCGGCAGTATTGCTATAGCTAAAGACTGTACTTTCTGGTCACGCTACAGTGACGTCACTCTCCCCCCAGAAAAAAAGACAGAGCGATGATGGCAAGCCGGCAGGGCCCTTCTTGTATGGGCTGTAATGTTAATATGCCAGTAGAGGATGGCCATGACTACTGTGTGTTATGTTCGGGAATTGAGCATGCAATGGCTGCTCGTGATAATCCAGCTTCATGTATGAACTGCTTCTGCATGTCTGCTAGGCAAAGGGAAGCCCAATTGCCATTCATTTGGCAGACATCCTGCAGCCAGCTAAGCGCTCTAGGTTGGTGGGTCCAGTGGGAACAGGGAAGTTCCTATATGACACAGTCCGCTCACCCCCTGATGAAACTGTTATAATGGAGGTGGGCGGACTGTGTCATATAGGAACTTCCATGTCCCTGGGCCCTCTGCTGGGTTGGATAGGAGCCCCTCCTCCCCTGGGTTGGAGGAGGAGATAAACATTGTTGGCCTTGGGCCCCTAGAGGATGATGAGTTGGCCTCAGAGGGGAAGCAGCTGCCTGTAAAGGAGCATGACCAGCAGTCACCTCTCCTTTAGTAAATTATTGGCCTGGCTGCTTTGGCTCTGGGGCTTGACTTGCCAGCTGCTCAGGGTCCCGCCCCTTCCCATTTTGATGATGAAATAGTGGGGCAACACACAGGGGTCATTGTGCCTCTCCTTTCTGATTTCGAGGAGGTGGTCAGGAGTCGATTTCCAACACCAGTGGCAGGGGCATGCTGGTCGAGGCTCTGTATGGCTGTGGTTGGCAACAGGGGGAGGATAGGCTGTGGACCATTGCCCCCCCATGGATCAGGCTTTGGCTGCCTTGGTGACTCCTTCAAAGTCCCCCCTGGGCAAGGCAAACTGCCTGGGAAAAATGCACAGAGTTATGGCAGTCCAGACACAGCTGGCAAACATGGGTGCCATACTGTCCCTGTACCATCTCCATCTGGTCGGCCAGCTTGAGGAGGAGTGTAGTACAGATCTAATAACTGTACTATCATGTGTTTCCTCACTTCTTCCAAAGCTCATGAGAGAGCAGGGTGAAGCGGCTGGCAGTACTGTGGCAGGTTTTTGGGTGGCGGGCGCCATCTCTGGCTGTCACACTCCATTCTGCAGCCAGAGAATAGGGCATGTCTGCTCAAACTGCCTGTTGAGCCATCTGCTTTGTTTGGGCTTGATGCATCCATGATTATTCAGCAGGGCTAGGAAGCCCGTCGCTGTGCTAAAGAGGTGTCAGGCACCTTGAAGCAAGGTCAGGGCTGGCAGTGGCCTCAGCCGCAGGAGCTCAAGCAACCCCAACCTGCTTGGGGGCAGGAAGATCTGCCGGGCCGGCTGGACTCAGCATGGCGCGACAAGTCTAAACGGGGCAGAAGATGTGGCAGTGACCAGGGGTCGCTCAAGCCCATGCCTCAATCCTGAAGCAACATCACCCCCAGCCTTCCCTTGCACTCAGAGGGCATGGGAGGCTCTGGGGGCAGACCCCTGGGTTGTTTAAACAATGACCCAGGGCTATGTTTACAGTTCTGAAGCACTCCTCCTCTGACAAGGGTGGCTGTATTTTCCATTATTGCAGACCACCAGCACAGGGAGGTCTTGCGCTTGAAAATCTTCACTCTCATGGCGAAGTCAGCTATCAGGGAAGTGAAGGAAGAAGATCAGCAGGCAGGGTTTTATTCCCGCCATTTTCTTGTTCTGAAGCGGGACGGGACGCTCAGGCCTGTTTTAGACCTCAGGGGGTTCCTCAGGCCCCTGAAGTGCAAAATGTTGAACGTGTCAGGGACAGAAGGCTATCCAGGTAGGCCTATTCTTAAATTCCAATCTGGGAGGGGCACAGGAGGTTTCTCAGGTTTGCCTTCGAGGGAAAAACCTTAAAATTCTGTGCCCTCCCCTTCGGCACCTTCACCAGGTGCATGGATGCTGTCTTGGGGCCTCTGCGGCAGCAGGGTCTCAGGATACTGAACTATTTAGACAACTGGCTAATATGTGCACGGACAGAGGAGCAGTGCTGCCATCGTGTGTCTGTACTGTTGGATCACATTCAGGGTTTGGGGCTGCGCATCAGCGAGAAAAAGGGCAGTCCACAGCCTGCACAGGCCACCCAGTCTCTAGGCATGTGGCTGGATGCCAGAGCTGGGTTGGTGATGCTGTCACAGGAGAGGGAGGTTTCAATCAGGACCTGCTTCTCTAATTTTCAGCTGGGTGTCAGGGTCACGTTGCAGCTGTGTCTCCGCAGCTTGAGTCTTATGGCAGCCTCAGTACAAGTGGTGCCATTGACTCTTCTACACATGTGTCCAGTCCAGAGTCATGTCTTCAGCCTGGGGCTCTGTCCGCAGAGACAGCTGCAGGCAACGGTGTTCGTCACAGTGCAGCTTTTGGTGGTGGCAGGACCCAGCCAACATGTCGGGGGAGGGTATGCTTGGTCCAGTACTGCGTCACCAGGTACTCTCTACGGATGGGTCTCTGGAAGGGTGAGGCACACTCAACATGGGCAGGGGCACCAGGAAGGGCCAGCATACCAATGCTCTAGAACTGAGAGCCATTCACCTGGCCCCTCCAGCATTTTCTCCTGAGTCTGCAAGGCCATCACGTGCTAACAAGAACTGACAGCACAGTAGCAGCAGCATACAGTATGTCAACAGGCAAGGGGGCCTGGGCTTTCCAAACCTCTGCATAATAACACACAGGCTGTGGCCTCAAGGGCTGCTGTATGTGTTTCCTTTGTTGACTCTCCTCCCAAATCTGCTGCAGAGAGTTCAGAAGTGCAGCTGATCCTGGTGGCCCCAGACTGGCCCTACATAACATGGTTCTTGGAGGTGGTGCCTCTCCTGGCTAGGAGGCCACAGGAGCTCCCTGTCCAGCAGGACCTTCTGAGTCAGGCACAGGCGGCCCTGCGCCATCCTTTTTCACAGGGGCTCAAACTTTGAGCTTGGCCACTGATAGGGCCGGACTTCTAGTTCTTGGGACTTGCGCAGTTAGTGGTGGTCGGGCACCGGCTACGAGGGCTGCATACTCTTATGTGGAAGCTCTTTGCATCATGGTGCACAACTAACTGGATTGACGCACTGACATGTGCAGCCTCAGAGGTGCTCCAGGACCTGCAGAGGCTGCCTGAGGCAGGAAAATCACCTTATACCCTTAGAGGCATGGTGGCAGCTATCAAGGCTGCTTGTAAAGGAGATTATAGGCTTGCAGATGGTGGCTGCAGCCTCATCTCTTATTTCCTGAAGGGTAGCGCAGAGGCTTGCACTGTGCATCAGGAGGCCGGCCATTCCACCGTGGGACCTGGGTACTAGGGATACAATGGTCCTTGGTAAAATATTGAACCGTTCAGTCCGCACTGCACGGATCAATACGCCCTTATGGACTGCAGGTTTTCGGTTTTGCAATTAATTTTGCATTGATGCTTTACAGGCCACTGTGTGTGTGCCTATCCACAGGCCGAGTCCATGGATATATAAAGAGAACGCCCGAGTCAGCCTGCTGCACAAAAGCCCTCCCCGCAACTTAATGTCCAATCACTGTTGTGGCTCCACCCACTCACCCCCTCACACTGTTGTAACTGGAGCCGGGGAAAGTGATGCTCGCCTCACACAGAAAAGAAGCGGAAAAAACAAACATAGAGAGCCATGGCAAATGCAAGCAGAGGAGTTGAGAGACATAAGTTTGAAGAAGCACCGGCTTCATACAAATCTCTGGTGTGGGATCATTTAGGTTTTGCCCCGCCCCATACCTTGTCCTTTTATTAAACAAACTAAACAGCCTTATGTTATTTATCTTATTTACACAACGGCATGTCATTTCTGTCAAATTCCAGCACTTGAATAGGCTGTAGCACAATACAGCAGCATGTCAAGTGCAAAGTCAAACAAAATTAAAGCTGCGAGCAGCATTGGGCGGGACTTCTCGGCCTCATGCCGTTTGGCCTCCAGCTCACGTAGACAGTTAAAGACAAAACTTTTAGACGATTTTAGACCACTCTCCACTCTAGCTCACAGCTTGCTAAAACTTTAGATTTTGATAGGATATAATTTTAAAGAACTAAAGTCGGTCCCCTGGTGCTGTACTGTGGCTGTGTGTGGTTATGTGGTTCTTTAGCCGCTAAGGAGAAGTGCAATTGAATGCGAGAGGATGATAAATCACTCAATAGACCTCTGAACAATGTGGCCCCCTCACTTCTCAAATGATGTGCTACGTCCCTGCTGAGTCTGTCACTGAGAGGGAGAGACAAGCTGTGTGTGAGCAGGCAGATGGAGGTGTCTTTGAAATCTCTCGAACTCCTCCCTTTAATTCCCAAACCATGGGTCTAATCGTCAATCTGAGCATACCAGCAGAGAGATACACTCGTCCTGAAGCTATATAGTTTTTATGTTTGTGGATTCAAAAATGCGGATTTCCAATGTCTGGCTCACAGCTAACAATTTCTCCACATTTTCTCATGTTACTTTCAGAGGCAATAGCTCACTTCCTGTTGTATTTCAGTCAGGGGTGTCAGTAAGTGATTTGTAGGTCTCGAAGAGACGAGCAAGCCAGTTTTGTTTTGATCTTTCTACGACATTCGTACGGGTTGCAGTGGCCATTTTAATGCAGATTGAGATGGTTTTAAAATGTGTCGCCTGTGTCGGCCTTCAGCCGAGGTCCCTAATAAAGAGATAATTTTTTGGGAAAAATTATTGTTCTCTTTACGCACAAAACACGTACCGAAACCAAACCGAAACCGTGGCCCAAAAACCGAGGTACGGACCATACCATGGGCTACCTGTATCATTGCACCCCTACTGGGTACGGCGTTGGCTGCCCTGCAGCAGGAACCTTTTGAGCCTCTGGAGTCAGTCAGCATTAAGTGGCTGTCTCTTAAAGTGTTTTTTCTCTTGGCAGTGACATCAGCCAAAAGAGTCGGGGAACTGCATGCTCTCTCAGTGGATAAGAGCTGTTGTTGTTTCCTGCTGGATGACGCTGGTGTCATGTTGCGTCCAAACCCTGCATTCCTGCCAAAAGTACTCACAGACTTTCATTTGAATCAGTTGTTGGAGTTGCGACCCTACAATCCCTCCAAGGAGGGTAGTGATATTTGATGCTGTTTTTAAACTGGATAAACAGATCAGTTCAGTTGTCAAGATGAGCTTCTTTCAATTTAGACTCCTCAGTAAGGTGAAGTCCTACCTCCCTCCACATGACTTTGAGAGAGTAATTCATGCATTTATCTCGTCTTGTTTAGACTATTGTAACTCTCTGTATGCTGGACTTGACCAGTCTTCACTGCGCCGTTTGCAGGCTGTTCAAAATGCAGCTGCCCGCCTATTAACAGGGAAAAAAACGCTGTGACCACATTACACCTGTACTGGCTTCCCTACATTGGCTTCCAGTCTCTTTTAGGATCCAGTTTTATCAATTTTATTACTCATTTTTAAAAGTCTTAACGGCCTGGCACCATCTTATCTGCCTGAGCTGCTACACCCCCACACCCCAGTCAGAGCAATGAGGTCTACCAACCTGTTGCTGCTGGAGGTTCCCAGATCTAGACTTAAAAGTAGAGGTGATAGAGCCTTCTCGGTGGCAGCCCCCAATCTGTGGAACAGCCTGCCACTGCATATAAGAGCTGCTCAGACTGAGCATTTGAGCATTTTAAATCCCTGCTGAAAACCCATTTCTTCTCACTAGCTTTCAGCACTAGTTAAGCATACGATCTTGGTTTTAGTACTATTTATTTTATCTTGATTTGTTTTTATGATGTTTTATTGGTCATTTTATTATGTTTTATTGTTTATTTTTACCATGTGTTTTAGAGAGGGATGTTTATATTTATTTTATTTATATTTGTAGAGAGGGATGTTTATATTTATTTTATTTATATTTGTTTATATGTATTTACATGCACAGCCTGTGTAGCACTTTGGTCAACTTGGTTGTTTTTAATGTGCTATAGAAATAAACTTGACTTGACTTGACTTGACTAGTGAGGGTCAAAAAGACTCAAATCTCTGTCTTGTTAGAGCCCTGAAGGTCTATGTCCGGTGCGCTGCCGCATTTAGAAAGACAGGCCAACTCTTTGTCTGCTTTAAGGCCCAGTGCCAGGGCCAGCTGGTGTCGAAGGCTAGGCTATCTCATTGGGTCGTGGAGACAATTCAGCAGGCTTACAGAGGTGCTGGCATGCCAGTACCGGTGGGTGCGCGGGCACACTCAACACGAGGCGTAGCTAACTCCTGGACCTTGTGGCAGGGTACCACCCTCTCAGAGGTCTGTGCAGCTGCTACATGGTCAAGTCCATCCACATTTACCAGATTTTACTGCCTGAATGTGGCTGCTGTCACCTCCTTTGGGGAGCGTGTGCTGAGCGCCACCACACAGTAGGCCATGAAATTCCATGCCCCTGAGCTGGGGGGGCACCTTACCCAGCCAGGGTGATGTTGTATATTATTGTCAGTGGCCTGGCAGTCGGCTGGCCAACTAAGCAGGCTTCCTGCACCCAACCCCTGCGTCTGGCGGGGTTGATCGTGCTTATGGTTGCATCTGGCGCCTGGGCATCAGTACAGTGGCACACAGTGTCTGGCGGTGTCACTGACCGTTGAATGCACAAGATGTTGTACATTTGTTTATAGTTTATTGGTGTGGTCTGTACACACCTATTGGGTATTTTCTGTTGTTAATGCGTTAATGGGTAGAGATTATCTACCCAGGCTCAAGGCCACTGTTAATCAATGTTAATCAGTAGATGCATGCGCAAGGTGGGGCTTTTATAGCCTGGCACATGCTGGCAACATAAAGTGGTGTGTCTTAAAGATTATTAATTTTCCACATCATTACTCCAGATGGGGCTAATTCCCATAGTTATGATATAACTACTAGTCACTCAGAGAACCAAGGTTACAATGTAACCGAACGATTTAAATTGCTACAAACACTGGATGAAGCAGTTTCATGTTTCTTATCAGTGTACCAGCGGGTCCATGTCATTGGTCCGACAGCCCATTGGTCCGACATCCCATTAGTCCGACGTCCCGTTGTTCCGATATGTGATTATACTAGGCTATACTGTATTTGTGTACCATAGAGGATCATCAAACGCAACAAAATTAGGCTACTGGTCGAGATACAAGTGCCATAGAGAGAAGAGAGTGAAACACCATAACCTCCTGTTATTAACTCTGGGGTCCGGGTTGTGTGGGGAGCTCTCCGCAGTGCTGAATGGCTCCCGGCGGGCGTATTTCTGCCTTGATGGTGCGCCGCGACCGGCTCTGGGTCAGCTGGGAAAGGCTTGAGGCGAAGCAGGCTCACGGCTTATGTGTTTGCCACTTTCTTTTTTATTTTAACCCACACCATGATCTTTTCCTAACCCTGACCAAGTGGTTGTTGTGCCTAAACCTAACCAGACCTTAACCACAGGGCATCATGATGATTTCGGAACAACGGGACTTCGGAACAATGGGTTTAATATGGTTGGAACAATGGGATGTCGGACCAATGGGTTGTCGGAATAATGGGCTGTCAGACCAATGGGCAGACCCCGTACCGGCTCTGCACTTTGCAGTTGGGCTTCTTACTACAGTGGCTTACACAAAAACACGGAAATGCAAATGGCCTTATCTGGAGCTAGTGTTTGGTTTGTCTGTTCTGAGCTACTGTAGAAACATAGAGATTCATTGCAAGCTTCATCAACAAAGACCCACTCCCTATGGACATATAAATGTCTCATTCTAAGGTAAGGAGAATATAACAATTCTTATTTTCAGGTAATTATACACTAAAGAAAACATACTTATTATATTATATTCAATTTCATATCCTCCTAAATCTTACACACCGGTTCTTTAAATTGACTCACATGGTTAATCTGTCAAATAATTTGATGTATGTCTTGCTGAACAGGGCAAAACTGATGACCGTCTTATAAGGCTCAGCTGTACTTTGTGGTTGGCGCTTATTATCAAATTTTAGCATGTTAGCATTGTCACAGTGAGCATGTTAACATTTAGCACAAACTACTGCTGTATCTAAGTAATGCCTCACAGAGCTGCTAACATAGCTGAAGACTATTAGTTTTAATTATTTGTAGGGCTGGGCGATATGGCTGGGCGAATTTTTTCACAAAAAATCCGATTCATGATTTAAATCAATTTTTTCCCCTCCTAGTTAAAAAAAATATATATTTGCGGCCTGGTAGCACATACCTGGGGTCCAAAACTTTCAGCATGTGAATAAACCCCAGCTTTTCCACGGTAGCCTATATATGGGCACCATATCTCTTGCAATATACATGGCGACTGCATCTGTGATTGCTT
The DNA here is from genome assembly GCF_006386435.1 of Epinephelus moara. Lineage (NCBI taxonomy): Eukaryota > Metazoa > Chordata > Actinopteri > Perciformes > Serranidae > Epinephelus > Epinephelus moara. Next base: position 3,258,872 of record NC_065511.1, read on the forward strand.
TCCACCAGACCCCTTTCTTATCATACGGCAGTGTTTCCCCTACCATCATATTGGATCACAACAGAAGTCATTTAAGGTTACCTTTCCTATAGAACAGGTCTATACCTTGTCCTTTTATTAAACAAACTAAATAGCCTTATGTTACAGGCTGAGCCTGATGTGTGTGGCTTGTGTGTGTGGAATTGTGTATGTGTGTGGTTGATGTTGGCGGTATGAGACGTTAGTGCGCCGGGTGTGGTGTGTGACGTCAGACGGATGCGCCCCAGGAAGAAAGTGAGGCATGTGCTCTGTTGTTTACATCGAGCAGCCACAGTGAAGAAGCCTACGCAGTTCTGCATGCTGTTTTTGAGTTATTTTCCTCTATGTAAACGTCAGACACTGATGAGAGAGGCTGTGCATCATCCCTGCAGTGCTGAAAATAAAGTGCCGTTCTTTAACGCAGACGAAGTCCCGTTGTTTATGTGTTGTTGCCACAACGAGCTAACATAAGCTAAAGGAGCTAATGGTCTTCGGAGGTCCCTTTACTACGGTTCGGGGGTCTGCCAGCTTGGCGTTGTTAACACTTATTTATCCTATTTACACAACGGCCTGTCATTTATGTCCCTACACGCTGCGCGTCTAAAATCCTCCTCTGCTCTCTGTGTCGCGCACGGCGGAGTTCGGCCCTGATGCGCACACACACACACACACACACACACACACAGGTGAGCACACACACACACACTCACAGACACAGGTGAGCACACAAAAGCGCTGAAGAACTCGTTCCCTTTCTTGAGAATGAGTTCTTAAGCGCTCGCTGCCATGTTGTTTGTGTATTAAGCGCGCGGGGGGGATGGGTGAGCCCACTCTGAACTACGGGAGCCCAGTGTGGAGCAGTGGTGGCGGATTGTAGAAACTCGATTTTCATTAAAACAAATCGGCCTAAACTACAAATTCGAATTAATCGATAAAATCGATTTATCGCCCAGCCCTAATTATTTGAGATTTAGATTTTTTGTAGTGGGGTTATATGAGGTACATATCCATAGCGTGTTAGCAACAGTAGATGTCTGCCAGCATGCCACTAGTTTAGAGAAGCAGCAGGAGTACTGAAATGGAACCTAAACAATCTACTGCTGTGGATCAGGGCCAGCAGCAAAGTGTGTTTTAGCCACCTCAGGTCCCACCTAAAAAAAAATCTATATTAGTTTAGGTGTATGTTATAATAAGAGTGTTTCAGCACTTAATCTTTCCATCTGACAGCCCATTCCAGCAGGGAAGTCATTTATGGTTTCAGTTCCATATCTATGCTCTCTTCAAAGCCACCAGCCTCCATAGACTTAAAAAGCTCTGCTGAGAAGGTGATTGGTTGCAGTCTGCCATCCCTCCAAGACCTGTGCGCAGCCAGGACCCTGATGCTCCATGCACCAAACACCAAGGCAAATTACTTGTATGTGAAAACCTACTTGGCAATAAACTTCTTTCAGGTTTTCAGTTCTGATTCTAAATTGACATGGGACAGAGGACTCTACAGTGTCGCAGTGCTGTGCTATAGAGAAAAGAATTGTGATGTGAGTGGTAGTGAGCAACGCAAAACATTGTGGGATATTACGATACGCATGCTACAGTAGATACCGAGTACTAGTGGACGACTTGTTGAGTTAATATCTTATCCAGCTTGAAAACAATGAAATGGTGAATGTTTGCTTCATCAACTGCCATAACCCTTCTCATAACCGCTGTAGAAAACAGATTGGTAATGGGGTGTGATTTTCAGCTTTCAAGCTTGCAGTGGACATTGTGCACACTCCATTTGACCACTGGAGCTAAAAGGATCACCCATGGCTTACAGCATGCACAATGAGTGCACACCATGATGAATAATAATGATATAAATAACACTGACAGATACCCCTTTTCAACAGTTATGCTTTGGCTTGGCTTGGTTTGGTTTGGGCCATCAGCCCAGTGCAGCAGGGATTTGCATTTCCATTACAACAGGGCTACCTGCTTGAAGGTGTCTCTTGAACTGATGACAGCTTGTCTTGAGTGATGATGTTTAAAAGCAGAAGGCTTAACCACGGATAAAGTCTACTAGGGCTGTAGTCAACCAAAGAAAATCTTGGTCGACTAAAGTCGTACATAATCTTCAACTAATCGATTAGTCGTGGGGAAAAAAAAATCTGCACATTATTTGTACTTCTCCAGTGGTGTGTCTGTGTCACTCTGCAGTTACACCTCCAAAACGCTAGTCGGCGGTGGAGGACTGTGTTAAGTGCTGTAAAGTTTAGTTGATTCAAAACACACATTAAATACGGCTTAATAGAGACAGTTTCAAACATATTCAAGTACACAAATCAGCTTCGCTATAACTCACAGAATTGACAAACACTTGTCTTTATCCGAACACATTTCCCCCACCAATACAACATGCTAACATTATTAGCACAAATCTATGGCATTTTACATTGTATAAATTAGCCTAGCCTCTAGCGATCTTTTCCTCTTCTCATATAAAGTCAGGGACAACAGCAACATGTAACATAGGTAACGGCACATAGTTTGGCTCCATTACAGCTCACAAGATTCACAGACAAAACAACCGTCACACTAAACACATTTTCCAAACAAATACAACATGCTAACGTTATTGGGGTGGCAGTAGCTCAGTCCACAGGGACTTGGGTTGGGAACTGGAGGGTCGCCTGTTCGAGTCCCCGTTCGGACCAAAATATGGAGCATGGACTGGTGGCTGGAGAGGTGCCAGTTCACCTCCTGGGCACTGTCGAGGTGCCCTTGAGCAAGGCACCGAACCCCCCAACCGCTCGGGGCGCCTGACCAAAGGGCAGCCCCCTTACTCTGAGATCTCTCCACTTTGTGCATGTTTAGGTCCTGTTTGTGCATGTGTGTGTCTTTCAGACCTGTGTGTAATTGACAAGCAAGAGTGAAAACATTGAATTTCCCCTCAGGGGGATTAATAAAGTGAATAAACTTAAACTTAAACTTAAAATAAACTTAGCGCCAGCCTACGGTATTTTATATTGTATAAATTAGCCTAGCGACAAGCGGAGATTTCCTCTGCTCATATGAAGCCAGGATAAATCCCGAAGTATAAATCTCTGAAGGATAAATCACACACAAGACTTAAAATGCTATTTTAGTGGAGGCTTTACTGTCTTCACAATTTATTGTTTCTTATTTGTGAAATACAAGTAAATACAAGCTTCATTTCCACTGAAGGAAATGGTGTCAGCTTACAGAAACCGACAGGAGGTCTGCGTCACCGCGATGCTGAGTGTAGGGTGGACGAGTTCAACTTTCTGTCTATAACGGGGCTGAAAACACCCCATTTTTACAGGTAACTTAGCCTGTCCCTCCTGCCACAGGAAATAATGGATTCATCCTGGAAAGCTATTGATGTAGCACTTTTCTCCTGACGAGAGTAACACGGCGATTATTCAACCAATGAGAATTTGGTCGGGTGAGAGCATATCAACCAAATAATCGACTAGTCGACCAGGAGACTACAGCCCTAAACTCTACTGTTATATTTGTTGCATGTGTTTTTCCACAGCAGGGCAAGTAAAAGAAGTTTTCCTGTTGAAGGTGAGCTGTTTGAAGAGGTGCAGTAAGAGCCTGTTGTCTGTAGCTCTTCATCTAACATCTCACTGTGGCTGTTATGCTTTTACTCTTCCTCCCTGCGGTTTTATTAGGCTTGCCTTATTGAAGAAAAGCCGCTAACAAAGTTCTGCTAATTCAGTGATAAGCACATTTCATTTCCTATAGATTCTTCACAAATAAAATCCCCCATTTTGTGTATATGTAAAAAGTTTTATTGTGAAGCAGCAAAATAAAAAAAATGTTGAGTTTTCCAAGCAGCAACTTCACACAACTTCAAATACAGCTAAAAGTGAACATAAAACAGTGAAATTAAGCAGATATATAAAGTAAAAACAGGATGCAGGAGAGAAACAAAACTCCAAACCACAAAGATTCAGTTAGAAGCTACAAAAGTTCAGAGAGCTGAACACAGAGACTTTTAAAAACACCTTTCTCTCTGGTCTTTTGCAGACAGAGGTGAGTAGAGTCTCGCAACACACACGGCTTGTTTGAGGGTTGGCTGTGGTTGGCGAGACATCCACTAGCTGACTTGAGGGCGGGCATGTCACAGCGCATCTAGAATGATGATGGAAATGTAAATTGGCGTGGCATGGCTTGACTCGGTGCCTCCAAAGGTGACAGTGAAAAAGGCCCATTACTGTAATGTCTAAATTTGATCCAGTGTTAGCCTTGGAAAAAGATGTTGTCTTGAGTTTAAAGTGGCGACACAGAGAGATGTTTGTGTGGTCAGTGGTGATAAGGTTACTGCTTTTGTGGGAATGATGATTTTCTGGTCGTTGACTCTGAAAATCTACAGCTCCTGCATGACTGCTCGAATGTGTAGGCGCTCACACTACAAAGGAGTTAGGAAGACACTTTCAGAAATGTTTCATTGATTGCCTGACCGCTCCTTATATTTGTACGGATCAAGGCCATTTATTTCACAGTTAACTGTCTGCATAATAACCAGGCCTCAACTTTGCCAGAAACAAAAGGGTTACAAATTACAGCACCATAACACTCCCGGTGAGTTATGTAAAATTATTTTCAGTTTCCTTATTAAAGAGGCTGACAGATTAGGCCACCTGTGGCTGCAAGGTCAGCGTCATACACTTTGATTTTATGGCCACATTCCAAAAAATGAAAAACCAAGAATGTGACCTGTGGAAAAAAATGCAGTTCAATAATTTACAGAGGGAGAAACCACTTTTGTATAGCAAAGGAAATGAAATGTCCATCAAGGAAGAATATGTAGCTTTTTACAGCCACATGTCGGAGTAAAAGTCCCTCAACCTGATGGAACAAAAGACACAGGAAACAAGATTCTCCAACTGCAGCACATAATAGGCCATGTCAGCATATGCAAAATATATTTTCTCTCCTTTGGCTTACTCCTGCACGCAGACCTGTTGCTATAAGGTCGTTTGTCACGCTTCATGTGGAAAAAGGCCATTTCCACCCTAAAAATAGTCTATGAGGACTGACCCAAGGGCAGTCAATTTACTGAGTGCCTTAGGGACCTAAAAATGCTCCTGTATTGCTGAGCAAACCCATTCCGCATGCCTGTAATTGCATGTAAAAAAGCTTGTTACAGCAAAGAAATGTGACATGGCCCGCATTTATCTGACCGAGCATCATTGGCAGGCTCGCTGTGTCCCTGAGGTTGGCGTGCAACGTGGATGACAGTGTTCACGTCTTCCAGCCTGTGGCCCTATTATTACAGTTCCCTGTGGCACAAACAGGCATTTTTCCTCAAATCCATGCTTTCACTTTCCTTGTTATAAAACATGCTGCCCACGCAAATACACATCCACAGATTTAGATTTGACCACATGGTCACCATTTTGGCCACCAATGTTATTTTAGCCTGAGACATGGGGAGTCTGCTGAGCTGTGACTGTGAGATGTTGTAGACACCTTCAGGGGCATTAAGACATTTATGACTTTTTATGGACTGTTGGTCAGGGAATCACTTCAACAACCACACATCTCTGGCACAGCTTACAGTGTGTTGTTTTTTGACATGTGCATGACAAGCTTTATTTATATAGCACATTTAATACCCAGAGGAAGACTAAATGTGCTTTAGAGCGAAGGAGGCAGGGAGGGAGAAAGACAGAATTCCAACAAGAACAATAAAAGTGATGATGATGATGATGATAATACTAACAGTAATAATAACCATTCACAACAAGCACAAGTGCAGCTCAGCTGGACTTTTAATTGACTCTTGGTTAAGCTAGAATGTTAGAACCACATGACCTGAGAGGTCTGACTGGCTCATGGCTTCTCAGGAGGTCGGACATATAAGATCATTCAGAGCTTTACAGACAAGCCTTAAACTGTGTTCTGGTGGGTATTGAACCAGGTCTTTGTGGACTGGTGCCTGAGGAACCACCTTCAGATCAACACGGGTAAAACCAAAGAGCTGTCCTGGGATGCTCTCTGGACTCTGTGCAGGTGGTGGGAGAAAGGAGGATGACAGCCAAGCTGTCATCTCTGAGGACTAATGACTCCCATCCTCTGCAGGAGGAGATAAAATCTCTGGAGAGCTCCTTCAACGATAGACTGACTCACCCTAAGTGTGTGAAGGAACCCTATTGCAGGTCCTTCCTGCCTGCTGCTGTCAGGCTACATAACCAGCACTGCTCACAATAAACTGCACCATGGACACTTTACACTTTTACACTTTACAAGTCACTCAGCAATATTCATTAACATTTTTACACTGCATCACTGCCCCCCCTTGTTGTTGTCTTTTTGCACATACAGTTATTGCACTAAATATGCTGTCCTTTAGGCCACTGCTCATCATTATTTATTGCTGTTTCTTGTATTTTTGTATCTTTGCGTGCCTAGTTTTAAAAAAAACTTTATCTCACTCTTCTCTTCTTGACTACTGCAACACTGGAATTTCTCAATTGTGGGATTAATAAAGGTCTATCTTATCTTATTAAAAAGGATGAAAATGATTTGAGGATGGGTACAATGTGCTCTGTTCTCTGCCAGACACACCAAAGTGACATCAAAGAACTAGCAGAGGGACGAGAGCTGACTATTGCATCACCTCATGTTGGAGTCTGTCCCAGCAGACATTGGGCAAGAGGCAGGGTACACCCTGGACAAGTCGCCTGACTATCACAGGGCTGACACATGGAGACAGACAATCATTCACACTCACATTCACACCTACTGCCAATTTAGAGCCATCAATGAAATGTCTTTGGACTGTGGGAGGAAGCCGGAGGTACCTGGAAAAAACTCATACTGACACAGAACATAGGAGAACATGCACACTCCACACCTGCAAATCTTGAAAATGCAATGGGTTAAAATATTGATCAGAAGGCAGGGAACATGACTGTGCATTTCTAGTTGAATGCCTACAACCACTTTTTTTCAGGGTTAAGTGAGGATACTTCACCAATAGACTGAAGCTGGGCTTTCTCACTCCATGCTGTGTTATATATCACCGGTGCAATATGGGTTGATTTGCTGATGGCCATACCACCCACTGTGACAGCTGGGTGTCAGGTCTGGCTACCAAACCATGTCATTGGTTCTACCAACCCGCCTCGATGATGATGTAGTAAAGCAGGATCCTCTTGGCTACAAACCACTGCAAATTGGTTGTGCAAATGTTCCTCTGTCTCTACTGTAATGTAAGAACAAGCCTGCATAATAAAGTGGTGACACTGTTTTGAGAGAAGCTGTGAGAGATTGATGGCTATGTTACACTAAAGTGATGAAAACAAATACTTAACAGCACAGCTAATGGCACTTCTAAGAAACATTCTATTTATATGTGTATGTGACTGCATGTGTAGGTGCAGCACAGTGGTATAGTTGTTTAGCCATGCTTGCAGCTGGGAATGTCACCACTGAAATATTTCAGGAACTACTGGATGCATTGCCATGACAATTGTTGAAACATTCTGGTCAACAGAGGATGGATCCTATCTCCTTTGGTGATCCCCTTTTCCTCTAGTGCCACCAGCAGGTTTAAATCTCTGGTTCAGAAAGAAATATCTTATCCACTATTGAACAGATTAACATTAAATCAAGTCAGAATTTTAACATGTCCAATACTTTTGTGAAAATCCCATTAGCCTCAACTGTAGTCAAATCAAGACGTTTTTATTTATTTTGTCCCATATATCCTATTAATTACAAATTTTCTTCCCAAGATAAATGATCCACACTTATTCTAAAATGAGTGTGACTGTAAACAGTCTCCTGAAACAATGAAACTTCATTTCATGCTCTTGATTCCCATCATTTAATCTGATTCTCCTTTTCCATTTTAGTAAAGCTTTCTGCTCCACCTGTTGCTACATAACTGTGTACTTTGGCAGTGCTCTCCTGTGGAACAAACAGGGCGCAGTGTTAATGGGAGGAATTAGTCCCACTGGATCAACATGAGATGCACATCTATCTTCCTGCTGCCCCTGGCAACAAATATGGCATCTCTTAGCCTGGGCCACTAATAGCCCCTAATAAGAAGTAAATGAAGCATGTTTGATTTGTGAGGCGGGGCATCCCTGAACTAACCTCAGGTCTAAAGGCAGTCCAGTATCTGCCTACATGATCAATAAAGTGGCTACCAGAGATGATGTTCTTCTGTCTCTGTCTCTGAAAACTTGTGTTGAAATACACAAATGTAATTACAATTGAAGAATAAAGCCAATTTAAACAGACACTACCCCTTTCAGCCACACTAACACAATATAGAAATAAAGTAGATGGTTACCTTTAACCAACTACAAGGCATCATTACAGTGAACTGCATTATAAAAATAAAATACACAAATGGTTTTAATTAGGGACGCACTGATTCAGGGCTGATGCCAATACTGATGGTTTAAATAACAACTTGGCTGACAGACAATAATGAAGATTTTGTTTTATTTTGTTGTATATCATAATTCCTTCTCTAATATCTTGCTCAAGTTTCTCACCAAAAACAGTGTTTTACAAGATTACATTTGAACACATCATGAGAATACTATAATTTGTCTTCCGCTAAAACTTAATTTTACCAAAGATAGTTTTAACCAGGCAGTTCTCACAAACTGTTTGTACATTTTCCTACAAAAATTAATGCACCCCAATTCATCCATATCCCATATTTTGAAAGGCTGTGATCATCTGACCAGTGTGCTGACAGGAGTAAACAAGAAAGCAGTCCCAAGCAGTCTTTTAAGTAGGCAGGTTTGGGTGGTGGATGGGTTTTCTATCGTTTTATTGTTGAACCATGGAAGGCATGCTTTTTAGCCTGTGCAAAATTGATGTGACATGGAAAAACATTGGCCACTGCCATCTCCTAAAGGCCATCTTATTTGCTGATTTTCTATGGCAGTCAATAAGGCGAATATGGCCGATGGCGACCTGTGGCCAATAAATCGGAGCATCCATAGTTTTGATAATGAGATAGCAATTTTCAAAAAGGGAAGGGAAACTGAACAACATGTTGGGCTCTAGTTTCCTGGCGCAGCGCAGGGTGGCGAACCCCATGCAGAGCTAGTTTCGAGCAGCGCAACCCGAGGCGCGCTCAGTTTGGTAGTTTGGCAGACTGAGGTGCACTGAGATGGGTGTGGCGGCACAGCAGGGGGAGGTGTCGACAGATCCAACTTGGCGCAGTGACAGTTTTGTGCCAAAAGGCTTCGCCGAAGGTGCGCTAAAAGCTCGCCAGCTGAAACCAGGTCTACTGTCAGCGCAGGCGGAGCGCAGCTGGTGTAAGCCGAAGTTTGGCTGACCGGCGGACAGTGCGCACACGTCACCAAAACCTCACAGGCAGGTTTCCAGAATATTTGGCACATTAATAATGCAATAAATACCCAAAAAAACTACTATTCAATGCAACTATCTGCAATCAGCACATAAATGTATCTCTATATCGACTGTCCCGTCACATCTGATGTCAGATCAAAGGGGATTGGCACCGTTTGGCACGTTTGGCACGCGTAATGGAAACCCAACCTGATTTGATTAAACTAATGAGTTCACATCCCTCTCAGCCAACCACAAACAGCCACAGCATCAGATAGGGAGTATATATTTAGCATCTGTCATCTTAGAAAAGTCAAAAGAAACAGTGAGACTGCGAGAGAGAGAGAAAGAGAGAGCTATAAAATATATACTGTTTTCTTTCTTTTTATTTGCTTCACTCCTTAAGTTTTCTCTTTTCCATGTTCCATATACTATTTTTTTTTACCCCAAATGGTTTGTAAAAGCGAAGAAGAAGCCTGAAGAATGGAGGTTGAACCAGTTTCCACATAAATCACTGTTTACAGTACATGTATGGCTGTTCAAAAAATAAAATGAAAACATACTGTGCAATTCACATTCTGTTAGCAGGAGTGATGACAACTCACACACATATATAACTTCTCTGTTAAACAACTGACTAAGAGCAAGTACATGTGGATGGAGGCAGACCAGTAAACAAAGAAACAGACAGATACAGAGCTAATACCGTTTCACAGCTGTAAGAGGGCAGCCATATTTTTTAGGGGGTGATAATGTTTCAGTAAGCAAACACCAAGCATGAGAACCACTGGGCATAATTGATTCTGAAGCCTCTCTGCAGGACTGATGATTGACAGCTGAGTGTAGAGAGAGCTCTGCGCACACAAACTCTTCACCTGTTCTTATATAGAGGCTTATAGAATACACTGTGTACAGTGTTTTTAACATTTTGCTGATGTTGATCCTGTTGGGTTGATTTAAAGAGAATATTGCTACATTTTGGGTGAAAGTCTGCTTCTCTCTGGGTTGATGAGGTTTTGTAATATTTGGGCTTTTGAAAACTATTTCAAAAATCTGCTGATAAACTACAAAATGCATTGTGGTCAAACAAGGCTGTTTTTATTGCCATTTACAGTAATTTACAAAATGGATTTCATATCGGTAAAAATGTTACATTTCCTCAGCAAAAAGAAACAAAAGGACAATCGTTTGAAGAGTTTAAATTAGATTATTTTACTTAAGACCATGTATGAATATGAAAAGTAGGTGGATATGTAAAAATACAGAGAGGCAGAGGTAAAATAAATGTTCTACCCTATCGTATCGTATCGCATTGTATCGTATCATAAAAAAAGGAATAATAAACATTTGATATTATTGGGAAGAGCTGAAATTTCAATTTATGCTGATTATTGATTTGAGAGTTCAGTTCAAACGATATGTTTTCAAGGGCATGAATTGATGTTTTCTTAACTAGATCTGCCACTGTCTTTTTGTCTTCTTTCGCTCCGTCAGTGGAGGGATCCAAGAATAAGCGATTTTGTTCAGTTGTTTGCTAACTCTGTTGAGAGCTTTGGTCTAGAACAAGATATGTCCACAACTACTGGCCAGTACACAGCTAGTGACCATAGTAACATCTGTCATAGTCCTCAGACGACGAAGCCTAATGGTGTGGTTTGGGTAATATTTCCTCTTTTTCATCTTGTCAGGAAAAATTTCTTAACTCACAAGTGAACCACCTCTACAAAGGTGTAAAGCAACAATTAATTTCTTTGATGTTTTACATTACCAACTAATTATGCTGTAAAGTTAAACCAATTATCCTTACTTATAAATAAATCACACATTTGAGTCTTGTCCTAAATAAAAGTTGTGCAAATTTGAGGCCACTAGGGGGCATTATATGAACAACTACTTAAGATATTACATATTCATTGTCCCCAGAGAATGAATCTTTATGCTGTATTTTTGGTGACCTGGTGACAAAATTTCCATGTGTGCATAATATCAAATAATCAGAGCTCATCAGGTTGCTTGGACCTTTGTCCATGTTGGTTATTATTACATGAATATAAGAAAAGGTTTGCTGAGATGTTTAATTGATGATGACTGTGGGTTAGGGTTAGAATCCCTTCACTTTAGTCCTCAGTGGAGGAGGATATAAATCTTTCTTCTCCTTTTCTATTCACTTGGATGTCCTAGTGTGCTATATTTCTTTCTTTGTAGAAAAATGAAGTGGGGACAGGTGGTGCTTTCAGCTCAGTTTCTTTGGGTCAGATCTCTGGAACAGAATTAAATCTTGTAGATATTTAGTGAAAGTTTGATTGACCAAAATTAACTCCCTTACAATTCAGACACCATTACATGTATAAGGTTTGTGCAATTATAATCATCCAAACATGCATTCATATGCAGTTACTTCAAAGGTGGATGACACTAAGTGAACTATTTCATTGATAAAATCTGATCTTGGTGACTCATAATTTTAGAGCTTTTATTCATTGGGGACAGTTAAGGGGTGCTTTTATGATTAATTAACTTAAACTGGCATCTGCTGCTTAATGGCAGAGCTTACAGGAGCAGCTCAGTCAGCTATTCCCTCGCTTCGTTCCTGCCAGTGCAGAAACAACTGCAAACAAATTGCTGCAGTCAAACTTGTAACAGATAGTCAAGAAAACCAGTGCTGCTCATTCACCGCACAGCTGAGATAAAAAAGAGAACACTATTTCCACTGGAGAGGTGGTTGGGTGGTGCTCCAACAATATGTCACTTCCACTGTGACAACCACAAAACAGGTGAGGCCAGGCCAGGGGATATCAAATAGAGGTGAGTGGTGTATGTGGGAATATACAGGTCAGAAAACATTCATGACATGACTAGGCAAGGATTTAAGGAGAACACAAGGCCCGTGGTGGTGTTATTGTGGCTTGGTGAGTGTTTGTGTGTTGGACAGTCAGTGGTGTGTCAGGGATGTGGAGTCAGATTGATAGGGGGCTCCAGACTTTGGCTTCCTTTAGCGCAGCCTTCCCTCAACTGTCTGTTTTGTCGCCTGGCCAAAAGAAGCATGTCACTCTCGTATCAGATGGCCCTCTTCACTGTGTTTCCCAGCCATCACGCAGAGCTGTTGGATATACAGTCAGGTCCATAAATATTTGGACAATGATACAGTTGTCGTCATTTTGGCTCTGTACACCACCACAATGGGTTTTAAATGAAACAATGAATACCTGCTTAAAGTGCAGACTCTCAGCTTTCATTTAAGGCTTTTTTCAAAAATGTAGTATGAACCGTGTAGGAATGTCAACCATTTCTT
>NC_065511.1:3272593-3288695 GCF_006386435.1 Epinephelus moara
CCATTGTGGTGGTGTACAGAGCCAAAATGACGACAACTGTATCATTGTCCAAATATTTATGGACCTGACTGTAAATGGAAGCCATTCTTCGCAGTAGTTTTCAGTGGAGTGGTCAGATACAGGCTATGCTGTAATAGCAAAATCAACCAAAGGACATTGCTAGGCTTGAGTGCCAAAATAGACAACTGTTGGTTTTCTGATCCTGCCTGATTAGCTTAGATGCTAAAAATAGAGTAAGCCAGAAGGTCCTGTGCTGCTCTGGGCCTCTCACTTTGTCGACCAGCCAGGTGACCTTCACGTGGCCCTTATGAGGGTACAAATAAGGTTATGTGTGATTGTGCCTCTGTGTTTGCATCTATCCGTGTGTGCAACTCTTTCCAGAGGGGGCAAATGATGCATGTGTCGTCCACCATCCATGTTGGAAGTCCACTGCCCTCAAAGGGATTTCTGAAGTTAGTTCTGAAGAATATTTATTAACATGTGAACATATGAATAAAAAATGTAGAAAGTCTTTGGTGATTAGAACCCGTAGAGATGGTATGACTTAAGGAGGGTGATGAATCCATAGTCGAATAATGGCTGGAGGTGAACGGGATGGACAAGGGTGCAAAGATTCTGCCTAAAATTATGTCTGACAGCAGCAGAAAAGAGAGCAGATTTTAAATCTTGCAGTGGCATCCTGATTGGCTGAGAGAGAGAGATCATGGCAAAGTTTGATTGGATAACAAGAGGAGTGAACACCCACAGTCAGCTGATTAGAGGGAGTAGTGAGAGTGGGATGCAGAGAAATGTGAAAGGATGAGCACGGAGAAAGTCTTCCTGACTGAACTTACACTGAGCTTCATTTCAATCAGAAGAGACTCGTTTTTATGGTAAAATAATATTTAGCAACATGTGAATAAAAATGTGGAAAGTCTTGGGCAATTAGACCCTGTAGAAATGGTATGATTTAAGGAGGATGAAGGAGTAAGAAGAGAGAGGGACAACCGACCATTTGACATGAGGTGATCTTTACCTTACCAGCAGGCAACAGGCTTCTAATAAATAAGTACAGAGAAAATTAAGGGGAGATGCGTAGCTAGAGAAACACGCATAAAACAAAACATGAAAGACTATGGAATGGATGTGTGCATAGTTACGTATATGACAGAAATAAGCCCTAAATGAGATGCAACTCTGATGAGAAATGTGTCGAAGGAATATGTCTGGAATGACAGCTATGGAGCCAATAACTAGTTGTAGTGGGGCGGCAGTAGCTCAGTCCATAGGGACTTGGGTTGGGAACTGGAGGGTCCCTGTCCGGACCAAAATATGGAGCGTGGACTGGTAGCTGGAGAGGTGCCAGTTCACCTCCTGGGCACTGCTGAGGTGCTCCTGAGCAAGGCACCGAATCCCCCAACTGCTCGGAGCGCCTGTCATGGGCAGCCCACTCTGACATCTCTCCACTGAGTGCATGTATAGGTCCAGTTTGTGCATGTGTGTATTCGGACCTGTGTGTAATTGACAAACAGAGTGAAAAATTGAATTTCCCCTCGGGGATTAATAATGTATATAAAATTTAAAAAAAAAATTATGATAGATGCAAAAGGAAAAGGTAAAGGAAAGCAGTATGGAAATGTGTTGAGGTCTAACCACCAAATAATATAAAAGCCAGAGATGAAGTAAGCTGTGACAACAGAAATAATGGTGATAATAAACAGATAATAAGGTTATAAGACCAACTTAAATAAAATGGTTAAAGTAAAATAGGGTCCGACGACCAAACAGAAATTAAGTCAACATGCCAAACAGAAATAAATGGTCGCATGACCAACAAAAAATAAGTGTGGAGGGGTCCCGCGTACCACCTATGAGCTAGACTCACAAGTCAGTCTTTAGACACTTTGCTAACTTAACTAAAGACTGATGTCTTTCTCCCTGATTTTGTGTTTAGATGGGCGGATACAATTTCAGAGTTGAAAAAAACTCCCTACGTTGCAGAACCAATAGTAAATCCGCAGGGCGGTCCTTCGTTGGCTCGCTGAACTCTTGTGCTCGTAAAACATAACAAAGTCACTGTAAGTCCTTCATTTCCACAGTCTTGTGGACTGAGCACGCGTTTGATAAAACGGAGTTAAATCTCTCGGCATCCATTTTCAAGCTCTCTGTGTGTTTGTGTCCTTGCAGACGAGAAAAGGGGGAGCGCACATTTCCGGGAGTGCGTGTACTTTTCAAAAATGCAAGAGGCATTGCTTTGTTGCCGGCCTTTTTCTCCGGTGGGTTAAACACACTTTAGAAAGGAGTGTCCCCAGACTGTCAGAAGGCGGAGATCTCTGATTGTCTGGTGGCAAGACTACCTATGAGCATACAGCGAGTGGTCCCGAAGACCATGGGTGTTTGTGCATACAGCATGAGGTCCCACAGACCGTGACTGTGCATTTGTTTTAGGTCCCAAAGACCATTAAATGAGTGAGCAGCATGATAAATGCAAGCAAGGTAAAAATAATTGAACCAATAGAATCCCAAGACCAGCAGATAATAAATCAGCAAGACAGAAATTGTGATTAGATAACCAGGAGGAGATAATCATGGGTGATGCATGATTATGGATCATGAAGTGACAAAGGTGAGCAATTAGCAGACAAGCTGGTGATAGCGGCATGATACGCACGTGAATTTATTCATTTTTATGAATAAAGACGAAGACAACAACTTGCTTTCCTTGAAATGAGTGAATACCATTGTGAAGCAGAGGGCATAATGTGCCTGCTTAATATGCTTACTTTAATGAAATCAAGGCCCACCGCTATTATAGTATTACAGTAACTGTTTTCCCATTGAAACGAGGGGCGACAGGAGAATGAAATTACTGAAAATAATAATAATAAAGAAAATTTCCTACTCTACCCACAACTACCTTTTCGGAAACAGCTTTCCATTAATCTAGCCACTGGCAGTTGTGAACCGCTACATAGCCCTTAGCAGTAATGATTTTATGAGCTTTTTTAATGACAACTATTAGAGGCAAAATTTATGACCTCCTGCCCTCAAATGGAACCTACCTGCCCTAAAACACAGCTGTAAGACCTAATATATATTTAGATTGCTTCTCCCTGATTTCTCTTCAACAATTGACCGCAATGATTTCTTCATCTAAATCATCAACGTGTCTCTCAGACCCCATCCCAACTGGGCTACTTAAGGAAGTTTTACCTTTAGTTAACAGTCATATATTAGACATGATCAATATATCTTCATTAACAGGCTATGTACTACAGTCCTTTAAGGTAGCTGTAATTAAACCTCCTCTAAAAAAACCCACCCTGGATCCAGAGATGTTAGCCAACTATAGACCAATATCTAATCTTCCCTTTCTTTCAAAGATCCTTGAGAAAGTAGTCGCAGACCAGCTGTGTGATTTTCTCCATGATAATAATTTATTTGAGGAATTTCAGTCAGGATTTAGAGTGCATCATAGCACTGAGACAGCACTAGTTAAGATTACAAATGATCTTCTGATTGCTTCAGAAAAAGGACTCATCTCTGTACTTGTTTTATTAGATCTTAGTGCGGCGTTTGACACAGTTGACCATCAAATTCTGCTACAGAGACTGGAACATTTAATTGGCTGAGAAGGTTCTGCACTAAGCTGGTTTAAATCTTATTTATCTGATTGTTTTCAGTTCGTTCATGTTAATGATGAATCATCTCTACGTACTCAATCAATCAATCAATCAATTTTATTTATAAAGCCCAATATCACAAATCAGAATTTGCCTCACAGGGCTTTACAGCATACGACATCCCTCTGTCCTTATGACCCTCGTACTAAAGTTTGCTTTGGAGTTCTGCTAGATTCTGTGCTCGGACCAATCCTATTTACTCTATATATGCTTCCTTTAGGTAACATCTTTAGAAATCACTCTGTAAATTTCCATTGTTATGCGGATGATACACAATTGTATTTGTTGATAAAGCCAGAAGAAACCGATGAATTAACTAAACTTCAAAAATGCCTTAAAGACTTAAATACCTGGATGAGCACCAATTTCCTTATGGAAAAATTGATCCACGCTTTTGTTACCTCTAGGCTGGATTTCTGTAACTCCCTATTATCAGGTAGCTCTAACAAGTCTTTAAAAACTCTCCAGCTAATTCAGAATGCAGCGGCACGTGTACTGACAGGAACTAAGAAACAAGATCATATTTCTCCTGTTTTAGCTTCTCTGAACTGACTCCCTGTAAAATCCAGAATTGAATTTAAAATCCTACTGTTAACTTACAAAGCTTTAAATGGTCAGTCTCCATCATATCTTAGAGAGGTCATAGTGCCCTATCATTCCACCAGAACACTGCACTCTGCGAATGCAGGGTTACTCGTGGTCCCTTAAGTCTCCAAAAGTAGATCAGGAGCCAGAGCCTTCAGCTACCAGGCTCCTCTCCTGTAGAATCATCTTCCTGTTGCAATCCGTGAGGCAGACACCGTCTCCACATTTAAGACTAGACTTAAGACTTTCCTTTTTGATAAAGCTTATAGTTAGGGCCGGCTCAGGCTTGCCTTGTACCAGCTCCTAGTTAGGCTGACTTAGGCCTAATCTGCCGGGGGACCTACTATAATACACTGAGCACCTTCTCTCCTTCTCTCCCTCTCTCTCTCTCTCTCTCTCTCTCTCTCCTTTGCTAACACTCATGTCCTGTTACTGCATCTCGCTAACTCGGCTGTACTGCATGTCACTAACTCAGCTTCTTCTCCGGAGCCTTTGTGCTCCGCTATCTCGCAGGTATATTGCAGCAGTGCCTGGATAGTGTGACTTGTGGTTGTGCTGCTGCTGTGGTCCTGCCTGATGCCTGCTGCTGCTGTTATCATTAGTCATACTTTTACTGTTATTATACACATATGATTATTGTCACATATGTATGCTATCAGATATTATTATATACTTTCAACATATTGTACCACAATAGCCGTAATTATTATAATATTATTACTTTAATTAATGTTGTTGTAAGCTACTGTCATTACCGTCTGTCTCTGTCTCTCTTTCTGTCTCATTGTGTCATACGGATTACTGTTAATTTTAATTTTTGTGCGACATCTATTGCACGTCTGTCTGTCCTGGAAGAGGGATCCCTCCTCAGTTGCTCTTCCTGAGGTTTCTACCATTTTTTCTTCCCTGTTAAAGTGTTTGTTTTTGGGAGTTTTTAATTATTTTTTTTAATATACTTTATTAAAAGTATTAAAATTCAATTTTTTCACTCTTTTTGTCATGAGCACACAGGTCCAGACATGCACATGCACAAACAGGACCTATACATGCACAAAGTGGAGAGATGTCAGAGTGAGGGGGCTGCCTTGGTCAGGCGCCCCGAGAGGTTGGGGGTTCGGTGCCTTGCTCAAGGGCACCTCGGCAGTGCCCAGGAGGTGAACTGGCACCTCTCCAGCCACCAGTCCACACTCCATATTTGGTCCGGACGGGGACTCGAAGAGGCGACCCTCCGGTTCCCAACCCAAGTCTCTATGGACTGAGCTACTGCACTTTCCTTATCTGCTGCGGGGGTCCAAAGGACAGAGGGATGTCGTATTCTGTAAATCCCTCTGAGGCAAATTGTCATTTGTGATATTGGGCTTTATAAATAAAATTGATTGATTGACTGACATACATTCTCACCAATTCGCCCTAATGCATCTGTGACCCTCCACTTCGTCCCATTTTTTCTAACGCAACATCATACTTTGGACTCTCTCGTTATCACTCCCGAGACGTAAATCAATGCAGCCTGCATGGCTGGTCACTTCCTGCAGTGCTCCAAATTCACCCCAATGCATCTACCCTTCACTTCGTCCCAGTTTTTCGAACAAAACTTCACACTTTTGACTCTCTTGTTCTCACTCCAGTGAAGTAAATCAAGGCAGCCTCAATGGCTGGTCACTTCCTGCAGTGCTCCCCAATGCACCTGCACCCTCAACTTCATATTCCCGACCGTCTCTCATTCTCACCCCTGAAAAGTAAATCAATGCAGCCTCCGCGGCTGATAACTTCCTGCAGTGCTCCGTATTGCTCCAACGCATCTTTGACCCTCCACTTTGTCCCAGTTTTTATAACTCAACTTCATACTTCCGACCACATTCACTCCCATGTTTGCAACAGCTGTAACCATTTCCTCCTCCCAGACCCTCATATATCCATTCCAGACAAGCATTAATGGACAACTTACTGGCCCATGTTTATCCTCTTCTCTCATTCATTTATCCTGCCTCAACATTTCGTATTTCCCTGTCTTATTAAAGCTTTACAAATCGCTCAGTCATGGTACAGTCCTAGCTAGTGTAGTTAGTCTGGGGCCGTTTAGTGGCCGTTTTGGTAAGCAACCGGAACCAGGGCGAGAGAGACAGGATCGGTAAGCAACCGGAACCAGGGCGAGAGAGACAGGATCCGGAATTAGATGGATGCGCCTTTCCGTCAAAATAAAAGCACCAAGCTAATAAAAATGTGGTGAAACTTTTTAATTTAAAGAATATAATTTACAAGAAAAGCCCCAAGCCATTAAGTTAACCTTTTTCTTTAATTGTATTTAATTGTATTACAAGTTATTTTCTATTTCAGTTGTCTGTTTTATTTAATAGGCAATTGATCCTAGTTTTGTACATTATACCTGCAGTTTGTAAATGCATTTTTTCGATAAAGTTTGGGGTGGTGGGGGCAGAAGAGAGAGGAAAACTGCGTTTGGGGTGGTGGGGGCAGAAGAGAGAGGAAAACTGCGTGATGCTTGCCATGTAGCATGCTCTATCAACCACAACAACAACAACAACAACCACAACAACAACAATATGGCATCGCCAACATCGCTGCCTGATAATGTTACACCTGTCAAAGCGGTGAAAGAGGATGCAACGAGACGATGGTGTGCTAGAATTTAAAGTTTTACTTTGGTGAACACATTTACTTTGGTGAATTTGGTGAATTCCAGATCCGCTCTCTAGACCGGAACCAGAATCAAGACAAAATTCAGGGTGAATGGAAACCAGGCTCTTCGCCTTACATGAAGAGCCTGGTGACGCGAGGCTAAGTGTAGTTAGCGAGACCTCTTGCACTCACATTCTCTCCCTCCCTCTTGCGTTCTGCCACACCCTCTGATAAACCTATTGGGACCAGGTGAGACCTGATTATCCCCTGGTCTAACCACTCATTAAAAGTAGCTGTGTGCAGCTGGCCTCAGGCTTGCCTCATCTGTCCTGGCCCCATGTTTGAGGGAGATCGTGTCACAATCAGGTATGCGTCTTACCTGTCTCCTTCCTAGCTGTAACCTGTGTGTATGTTAAGTGTCTCTCTGGCATCTTCACAGGCGTTGTTTGCAGTAGGACCTAACTGGAGGTTAGCATTCACCCCCATCCCCCGACACCACATGAGAGAGTGTGGTATGTGTGTGTGCCGGAACACAATTGTTTGGTCACTGTAACCTGTTGCCCAAGGTATGTTACTGTTTATCATTGTATTTTCACACATGAGTGTAGATGTAATACTTTTGACCTAATGTCATATTTTGGATAATGTCAGTCTGTTGTAGGAACAAGGAGTATGATATTGGCTTCCCATATGAACTAGTTCTGTTGTACTTGAGCAAAGGTAACCATTGTTCAACTGCCTAGTAGTAGGGGTGTGCCCGAATATGAATATGTTATCCGTATAGGCATGAATAATGCCTTTGAAACAGATATTTTTTCTATAGAAATATACCAGTTATTATTCGGATGAGAAAAAACATGCGCATCATGCACTTTTTTTTTTTTTTTTTTTTGTCATGTAGTTGAGAAACGCCGCGCTAATCAAACAAATCAAACACTGGCTATGCCTGCTTACAGTGAGATGGTAAGACACATTTTCACTCACCTGTTGTCTGCCAGATAGCCTAAAGTTAAATGGTCATCAAAGCAACAAGTTCCTTAATCCTGTGTAGGCCTAATGTTAGCTGGTCTTTCTTTGGTAGGTATGGAGTTGAAAGCACGTTCCACCGGCAGACGTTATATCCAATTATCCATTGCTGTTATCCACAGCGACTGTTACGGTGCAAGCATTTTACTCGCATTTGCGACTAAAAATAGTTTGGTGCGAGCAAAGAAATCATTCAGGAGCACGCTGTGTGAGTACAGATTTCAACCAGCAGCAGAAATGAAAGGCGAATCCTGCTGGTTGTGGGTTGAACGGGGGTCACAGACAGGAATACGGAAGAGCACTATGGCCACTCGACCGGCTCCAAGTCCAATAATTTTCTCTTCGTTGGTGTCATGACTGCCCAGAAGTACCTGAACAGCCGAGCCGTGGCGACACACAGGTATGTGACGTGTCAGAGGAGAAACGAGCTGGTCCACAAACCTCACCGCACTGAAGCCACAAATATTTTTCCTTAAGCTTTTTGAAGTGACTGGTGGAAAATGCATGACCCTTCACAATGAATTAGATTTTTAAAAATTTAGCTGAGTTCATCCAATGAACTCAGCTAAGCGTGCCAGGCGACCCAACTACAAAAGCCAGTGGACTAAAGACATCCTTTGTGTCTAATAGTAGAGCAGTAGGCCCAATGTAGCCCTCTGTATGTGCTGGGCCGGCTTATGTGTGTATTCTTATATAAACTATGTCTTATATAAACTATTCCCAATGAAAAACAGATTATTATTATTATTATTGAAAAGTGAAGTATGAGGATATGGAAATATATTTCAGAATTTATTATATGCCAATTTTAAATCAATTTGATGCCTTGAATGCTCAGAAATTGCATTGCCAATGGATATAAAGTGAGAAAATACAATGTAACACAACTTCCGGTAATAAGCCACGCCCATGTCCGTTTTTTTTCCGAATACAAATACAGATACATTATTGATTGTGCAACCTTCTAATCTTGTGTGTTTTATTTTGCTTTTATGTACCTATTAAGTACGTTATGTCTTTATTGTGTATGATGCTGTCTGATTTTATTTCTGTTTAAAGCAGCTGTGCGGAACTTTTACCATTAATAAAACTGTCCCTAGTTCGTATCACCCCCCTTGAAGATCTGCATATTTATTTGAACCCAACAGCGACAAAAAAGCCTTTCTCTATATGGCTATTTAGCGTAGCCTCACTCGGATCGGTGAGTGATTCTGCTCGCCCGCAGCGGCCCGCAGCGATTAAACCACAGACGAAGGAGCTGTGTTTACAGTGTTCTTCGAGTAAGCAGTACGCAACGAGCATTGCTGAACACATAACACCTAACAGTTTTACCAGAGATGTATCTATGAGGACTTGGTTGTACTTTTGATGTCATGGCGGATAACGAAGGAGCATCATCTAAAATTATCTGTGACTGTGACCATGAACACAAATATACAGCAGGCAGTTGTCCTCAGTTTATAAGAAATTCAGAGCTACACCAGAACATTTATGAACAGGTCTTACTTTAGTACTAATTTGTGTGTAACGTTAGCATGTTAGCATGTTTCCACTAATTACTTGGACTGACCTAAAGTTAGTAGCGTTAGCTTTGCAAGCGAAGGCTGCAGGTAACAGCTTTGCTGTGTTATGGGATTATGGATTATGTTATGTCTTCACTGTGTATCTTCACATAAAAGAATACTCCGACGATTTGGGAGTTATGCCCTTTCTCTATCATTTTCATATTGAGACAACATGATCGATATCTTTTTTGTGTCTGTACATCCAGTGGCTGGGTCTCAGCGGTTAGCATTGCGCTTATAGGGGGTTAGTACGTCCTGCGCTGTGATCTGCGGAGGGATACACCGGTGAGCAGGCACAGACGTAGCCTGTAAACAAAACTCAGCTGTTTATTTAGCCTAGCGATATCTCCGGATTTTAGTAGCTGCAATGGACAACTTTGAACGCGATTTTGAAGAGTTTCTTGTAGTGGACACAGATCCAGAGCCATACCTGTTTGAGCCGGAGTACACAGATGAGGAACTCCATGTGTTGCATGCTGAGCGGGCGAGAAGAGAGGCTGAATCCTCCGCTCCCATTTTGCTGCACAGAATGGGATTCGGTGCTACCATCGTTGGGGAGATATATCATCAGGAGGAAAACCGCCGCAGAGAGTGCATCACAAGGAGTGAAAACTTTGCAGCAATCACTAATCCTGGCGTGATTGAAACTTTTTTTCATGTTCCTAAGATGAACTGGAAAAAACGCCCCAGGCCTGCAGGAGCTGATGGACAGCTTTCAGTCGGGTGAGTAATATCGTCCGTGTCGTCTCTTTGTTTGCTTTTACCGAGTGACCTAGCGTACCTGTCCCAGAGCCAGCTGCAGCTGTTGCTCACCGGTGTATCCCTCCGCGCAAGATGTACTGACCCCCTACAAGTGCCATGCTAACCGCTGTCTCAATATGAAAATGATAGAGAAAGGGCATAACTCCCAAATCGTCGGAGTATTCTTTTCACATAATAATGCGGACTCAGCAGATGACTTGTTAACTGTTTATTCCTCCTTACACCGAACGTACACGGCTGCTTCTCATTGTTTCCAGTAGCACAACAACGGTTACTACATTACCCAGAATAACTTGAGGCTCACACTACTACGGTAGCCTTAGTAGCTCAAAATACACAACAGATTAGATTAGATCAGAACAGAAACACGACAGGAGAATTTACTGAGTAATTTTGCTGTTTCCACTAATTATTTGGACTGACCTGACGTTAGTTAATCCTCTCGCTCTCCAAAACAAATGCATGCGGTAATTGCCGGCTGCAGTCGGAATTTTACGACACCAGGCTGTGGGTGTCATACCGCTTCGACCAAAGGGGCGCTATAATCAACGAAAATGAAAAGTTCCGCACAGCTGCTTTAAGCACATTGGGTCTGCACCAGGCGTATGAAATGTGCTATATAAATAAATTTGACTTTGAATTGACATCCCAGGCACCGCTGCGATATAACTTAACCTGTGAGACAGTGGAGCACAAAGGCTCCGGAGAAGAAGCCAAGTTAGGGACATGCAGTATGGCCGAGTTAGCTAGATGCAGTAACAGGACATGAGTGTTAGCAAAAGGGAGAGAGAGAGAGAGAAAGAGAGAAGGAGAGAAGGTGCCCGGTGTATTATAGGAGGTCCCCTGGCAGACTAGGCCTAAGTCAGACTAGGTACAAGGCAAGCCTGAGCCGGCCCTAACTATAAGCTTTATCAAAGAGGAAAGTCTTCAGTGCAGTGGGAGGCTGTGGCTCAGAGGTAGAGCGGGTCATCCACCAATCGAAAGATCAGCGGTTCGATCCCCGGCTCCTCCAGTCTGCATGTCAAAATCCTTGAACCCCAAATTGCTCCTGCTGTTCCATCGGTGTGTGTGAGTGTGTTAAAACTGAGTAGCAGGTGGCACCTTGTATGGTACCTGATCTGATAGCTGAAGGCTCTGGCTCCTGATCTACTTTTGGAGACTTTAGGGACCACGAGTAACCCTGCATTCTCCGAGCGCAGTGTTCTGGTGGGATAATATGGCACTATGAGCTCTCTAAGATATGACGGAGCTTGACCATTTAGAGCTTTCTAAGTCATGAGTAGGATTTTCAATTCAATTCTGGATTTTACAGGGAGCCAGTGCAGAGAAGCTAAAACAGGAGAAATGTGTTCTTGCCTCTTAGTTCCTGTCAGTACACGTGCCGCCGCGTTGTAGTGTCAGGGTTAACAAACCCTTCATGCCACCTCCTGAATTTATTTGCAGACGTCAGAAATGTTTTCCATGATCAGCCGACCTCACAGAGCGTGTGATTCCCACACAGCACTGAAAATATGACCTGGGCCTTTGATCCATAAACATCCCCAGGAGGTCACCCAAGGGTTGACAACACTGCCACTGTGCACTGGCACTGAGATGGCCATTGCTCAATTTTTATCCACTGGTCATTATTATTATTATTATTATTATTACTATTATTATTTATTGCTGTTTCTTGTTTTTTTCGTACTTTTTTTGCATGCCTAGTTTTTTAAGTTTTTAAATTTTGAAATCTTTAATCTGACTCTTTCCCTTTGACTGCTGTAACACTGAAATTTCTCAATTATGGGATCAATAAAGGTGTATCTTATCTTATCTTATCTTATCTTATCTTATCTTATTACAACAGCAACAATCCTCCTGCTGTGTTATATTTGTGACTATTTTTCAAATACTTTCCTCAGACTACAGCATGCTGTTGACATAGTTTCATTTGCATAGTATTGCACATACAGTAGGCTATTTGACTATTTGGTATTTTTTCAAATTTGGCACAAACATTCACTTGAACTTAAGGATGAACTGATTAGATATTGGTGATCATAAGGTCAAGGTCAATGAGATCTTGCATCTCTCTCATTCTCTCGAACGTGATATCTTGAGTAGAATTTTTTTTTTTTTTTGACACAAACGCCCAATTGAATTGAAGAATAAATGGATTAGAATTTGGTGGTTAATAGCCTATGTCAGTGTGACTTCACAAAACATGTTTTTGGCCATAATTCAAGAATTTTTATGCTTATTATATGTATTACACAAATGTCTAATAGGATATGATAATGACGTTATGACATGTTAGATCCAAAAGGTCAACTTCACTGTGACATCATAATATTCTGCATAAAACACAATTCTGTTCATTGCTCAGTGTCATATCTCAGGAACAGAGGGGGAGACATTTGGTCAGATAATGAATTGGTGACACTAGGTGCCCACATTGAAACTGTGCTGATTGTATAGATCTTCTGTGTGTGTGAAACATCTGTGTTTTCACAGATATGCATGCAAACTGTAAGAGAAACTTGACTGGTGTGTGGAGGCATACAACCGTGGGACAGTAATTCTAGTTTTTTAATGCCGTATGTTACAGTTGCTCCTACACAATTGCTTTTACATTTATCATGAAAGTACTATGCCATATCATACCCATCTATGTCCAGAAACTATGTCCCCACATCCCTCAATCCCAAACAATTTGTACTGAATAACTTAATAACTGTCAGATGTCAGATATACATATTTGAGTCAACTGATTTAATGTTCTTGTTTCAATCAGTCAATCAATTAATTTTATCTATAAAGCCCAATATCACAAATAACAATTTCCCTCAGAGGGCTTTACAGCATACGACATCCCTCTGTCCTTTGGACCCTCACAGCGGATAAGGAAAAACTCCCCAAAACACCCCTTTAATGGGGAAAAAAAGGTAAAAACCTCAGGAAGAGCAACTGAGGAAGGATACCTCTTCCAGGACGGACAGACCTGCAATAGATGTCATACAGAACAGATCAACATGATAAATTAACAGTAATCCGTATGACAGAATAAGACAGAAAGAGAGACAGAGAGAAAGAAAGAGATATTCAGGATAGACAGTAATGATAATAACTTACATCAACAATAATTTAAGCAATAATATTACAATAATAATAATAACAGCTATTGTGGTACGATATGTTGTAGGTATATATTAATATATGACAGTATATCAATTTCAATTCAATTTTATTTATAAAGCCCAATATCACAAATGACAATTTGCCTCACAGGGCTTTACAGCATACGACATCCCTCTGTCCTTTGGACCCTCACAGCGGATAAGGAATAACTCCCCCCAAAAACCCTTAACGGAGAAAAAAAAAACCGGTAGAAACCTCAGGAAGAGCAACTGAGGAGGGATCCCTCTTCCAGGACGGACAGACAAGCAATAGATGTTGTACAGAACAGATCAACATAATAAATTAACAGTATGTGACAATAATCATATGTGTATAATAACAGTAGAAGTATGACTAACGATAACAGCAGCAGGAGGCATCAGGCAGGACCACAGCNGGACGGACAGACAAGCAATAGATGTTGTACAGAACAGATCAGCATAATAAATTAACAGTAATCCATATGATACAATGAGAGATAGAGAGAGAGAGAGATGCAGGACAGACGGTAATGACAGTAGCTTACAACAACATTAATGAAAGTAATAATATTATAATTAATAATAATATATTAATATCTGNTGTAAGTTAACAGTAGGATTTTAAATTCAATAAAACAGGAGAAATGTGATCTTGTTTCTTAGTTCCTGTTAGTACACATGCTGCTGCATTCTGAATTAGCTGGAGAGTTTTTAAAGACTTATTAGAGCTACCTGATAATAGGGAATTACAGTAATCCAGCCTAGAGGTAACAAAAACGTGGACCAATTTTTCTGCATCTTTTTGGGACAGGATAGGCCTAATTTTCGCAATACTATGCAGATGAAAAACATAGTCTGTGAGGTTTGTTTTAAATGTTAGTTAAAAGACAAATCTTGGTCAAATATTACTCCAAGGTTTCTTACGGTAGTGCTAGAGGCCAAAGCAGTGCCATCCAGAGAAACTATATCATCAGATAAAGAGTTTCTGAGTTGCTTGGGGCCAAGAACAATAACTTCAGTTTTGTCTTTAGTAATTTAGTATTTAGTAATTAATCAGTTTCTTCTGGCTTCATCGATAAATACAATTGTGTATCATCCGCATAGCAATGGAAATTTACAGAGTGATTGTTAATGATGTTACCTATTACAAAGTACTCATTTGAAAACTTAAGGAATTTATCATCAGCTCGTTGAAAGACATTGGGACTTAATTCTCATCTCGTTTGAGGACATTGAGACTTTATTATTGTTGACAATGTTTAGTTTTTTATACTTATCAGGTCAAAACTAGTCCCAAATAGCTAGTAGAAATTAAAAATGTGGTACATAGCCTAGAAAGATATATTGATCATGTCTAATATATAAGAGTTAACTAAAGGTAAGACTTCCTTAAGTAGTCTAGTTGGGATGGGGTCTAGGAGACAGGTTGATGATTTAGATGAAGAAACCATTGAGGTCAGTTGTTGAAGAGAAATCCGGGAGAAGCTATCTAAATATATATTACGTCTTACAGCTGTGTTTGAGGGGAGATAGGTTCCGATTGAGGGTAGGAGGTCATGAATTTTGCCTCTAATAGTTAGAATTTTGTCGTTAAAAAAGCTCATAAAATCATTACTGCTAAGGGCTAAAGGAATACAAGGCTCAATAGAGCTGTGACTCTCAGACAGCCTGGCTACAGTGCTGAAAAGAAACCTGGGGTTGTTCTTATTTTCTTCTATTAATGCTGAGTAATAGTTTGCTCTGGCATTGCGGAGGCCCCTCTTATACATTTTGAGACTGTCTTCCCAGACTAAACGAGATTCTTCCAGTTTGGTTAATCGCCAATTCCTTTCGAATTTTCGTGATATTTGTTTTAATTTTCAGGTTTGAGAGTTATACCAAGAAGCGAACTTTCTTTGCTTGGTTAACTTCTTTTTAAGAGGTGCTACAGAGTCGAGTGTTATTTGCAGCGAGCCTGCAGCACTATCGACAAGATGATCAATTCGGGAGAGTCAGCATGGGAAACCTCTGTTACTGAAGGACATGGTATTAAATTTAACGTTGATGGAATCATTTCCTTGATTTTTGCGACAGCACTAGCTGATAAACACCTAGTATAGTAACTGTTGCTGAGTGGCGTGTAATCAAGTAGAAAGTTATCAAAAGTTATTAAATAATGATCTGATAGAGATGGATTCTGTGGAAAGACTATTAGGTTATCAATTTCAATTCCACATGTAGAACTAGATCGAGGGTGTGGTTAAAACAGTAAGTGGGTTCATGTACACCCTGACTGAAGCCAATGGAGTCTAATAATGTGATAAACGTGGTAGCCAGGGAGTCATTATCAACGTCAACATGAATGTTAAAATCGCCTACAATAATAACTTTATCTGATTTAAGAACTAAACTGGATAAAAACTCTGAGAATTCAGATACAAATTCAGAGTGCGGGCCAGGCGCACGGTACACTATAACAAATAAAAGTGGCTGCAAGGTTTTCCAGGTCGGATGTAAAACACGAAGAACAAGGCTTTCAAATGAATTATAGTCTACTTTAGGTTTAGGGCTGATTAACTATTTATGACCTACCATAGAACAAGTCCGCCAGAGCATATCTTTACAATTTTACCTGCTGTAGGGCCATTTTTTGGAGTATTTTAATATGCTATACATCAATACAACCCTTAAATCCCAAATTTTAATAATATGTGTGGACATATGTCCATACTAATGAAAGAAATTGCTA